>NW_007726314.1:728067-786972 GCF_000696425.1 Galeopterus variegatus | reverse complement strand
CGGGAGCGCCGCCGCGCTTCCCAAGCGGCGCACTATCAAGTGCGCCACCGGGCCGGCCCCTATTGGGTTTCTTTTTGACTGAATATACTCTGAAAGCTACTGGCAGAATATTCTAGAACATTTTAAACAAATATCAAATAGAAAATACTTTTTATTTCTTTCAACCAGAAATGTTTCTTTAAAAAATTGTTTGGTCTTGCATATATGTATTGGTTTGTATGGATTTTTGCCTGTTTTAAGGTCAAGAAAATAGAGTAAGTTACCAGTGAATAGATATTGAAAAGGGAATATAAGACCATATACCTTGAGGTTCTGTACATCAAAATTTGGATTTCACTACTCTGTAATACTTGTTTCCAGTTCTGAGATGATTTAGTCTGCCCTTGCATAACAGACCACCCTTGGGTAGCAGACTTCCCTTGCCTGTGTAGGAGGCTGGGGAATACCTGCATCATGTTGGACAGTCCTGAAATGCATGCTTAAGTCTCCTGTGTGGTGGAAGAGAGTGCTCTCGGCTTTGATGCATCTCATTTAATGCAGCTGCCTGAGTTCTTGGACTCCTCTGCAGCATGAGAATGAGGTTGTGAGAAGCAAAATTTCTTCAGGATTAGGAAAGGTACATTTTCCTATGGGAAGGTGAGAGGCTGTGGACATCTTCTTTCTTTCTGCCTTGCTATGACCTCGGAGTGTGGAGAAGAACTCGGTTCCTGATGCCCACTTAGACCTCTGGATAATTTCCTGACATCTGCCTACTGCTGGTGTGGCTATAGGATCATGCCTTATCTTCGCTGCCATGTTTTGCTTTCTTCTCACAGGGAACCCTAGTTGAGAATAAATTCCATGGAGGCTGCGCACTGTGCTGGGACAGCACATCTTAATCATTTTCTTTTTTTTTTTTTTTTTGTCTTTTGTCTTTTTCCGTGTCCGGCAACGGATCGCAACCCTCAGTGTTGCCCCCGTACCGGACCGGGGACCGGCAACGGGATCGCAACCCTTGGCGCTGCTCCCGCGCCTCGCTCAGCCAGTGAGCGGGAACCGGTCCGTATGTGGGATCCGAACCCTAGGGCGGGAGCGCCGCCGCGCTTCCCAAGCGGCGCACTATCCAGTGCACCACCGGGCCGGCCCCCATCTTAATCATTTTCTTTTTTTTTTTTTTTTTGTCTTTTGTCTTTTTCCGTGTCCGGCAACGGATCGCAACCCTCAGTGTTGCCCCCGTACCGGACCGGGGACCGGCAACGGGATCGCAACCCTTGGCGCTGCTCCCGCGCCTCGCTCAGCCAGTGAGCGGGAACCGGTCCGTATGTGGGATCCGAACCCTAGGGCGGGAGCGCCGCCGCGCTTCCCAAGCGGCGCACTATCCAGTGCACCACCGGGCCGGCCCCCATCTTAATCATTTTCTTTTTTTTTTTTTTTTTGTCTTTTGTCTTTTTCCGTGTCCGGCAACGGATCGCAACCCTCAGTGTTGCCCCCGTACCGGACCGGGGACCGGCAACGGGATCGCAACCCTTGGCGCTGCTCCCGCGCCTCGCTCAGCCAGTGAGCGGGAACCGGTCCGTATGTGGGATCCGAACCCTAGGGCGGGAGCGCCGCCGCGCTTCCCAAGCGGCGCACTATCCAGTGCACCACCGGGCCGGCCCCCATCTTAATCATTTTCTTTTTTTTTTTTTTTTTGTCTTTTGTCTTTTTCCGTGTCCGGCAACGGATCGCAACCCTCAGTGTTGCCCCCGTACCGGACCGGGGACCGGCAACGGGATCGCAACCCTTGGCGCTGCTCCCGCGCCTCGCTCAGCCAGTGAGCGGGAACCGGTCCGTATGTGGGATCCGAACCCTAGGGCGGGAGCGCCGCCGCGCTTCCCAAGCGGCGCACTATCCAGTGCACCACCGGGCCGGCCCCCATCTTAATCATTTTCTGTATTCTAAAAATAACCCAGTATTCTAGAAGGAAAATAACACTTTAACATATTTGAAACAATGCAGACAGATTGACTTTCTATATGTTCTTATGTAGATTCTAGTAGAAGATTGATAAAATTGATAACAACTTAAGATTTAGGGCAATTAGCCCTTGAATTAATTATCTGAAAGAAATAAATCTAAAATAAGAGTGTGAAAAATATAGAAACGTGAGTTTGAAACAGGTTACTCACCTTTGGCAAATTTGAAGAAACAAAAGCAATTCCTTTGGAATGGCATAGTGAAAACAATTGCCGTTTTCCTATTTTAGTGTCCTTATAGCCAGTGATTTAATTTGTGTTAATCATTTTTGGAGGAAGTCATCTCTTATTGTCATTTGTCTATGCCTTTCTTTTTTTTTTTTTCTCTCCTTTTTGTCTTTTTTACTGACCGGTAACGGGATCACAACCCTTGGTGTCGCGCCCGTACCGGGGACCGGCAACGGGATCGCAACCCTCAGTGTTGCCCCCGTACCGGACCGGGGACCGGCAACGGGATCGCAACCCTCAGTGTTGCCCCCGTACCGGACCGGGGACCGGCAACGGGATCGCAACCCTCAGTGTTGCCCCCGTACCGGACCGGGGACCGGCAACGGGATCGCAACCCTCAGTGTTGCCCCCGTACCGGACCGGGGACCGGCAACGGGATCGCAACCCTCAGTGTTGCCCCCGTACCGGACCGGGGACCGGCAACGGGATCGCAACCCTCAGTGTTGCGCCCGCACCACGCTCAGCCAGTGAGCGGGAACCGGTCTCCACATGGGATCCGAACCCTCGGCGGGAGTGCCGCCGCACTCCCAAGCGGCACACTCTCCAGTGCGCCACCGGGCCGGCCCTGTCTATGCCTTTCAGTGGTAGCTCTTAAAGTTCAGGGAAAGTTATGATTTATAAATCAAACCAGGATGCCCTGAAGATCAACTTTGTGGTTTATCACATTGATGAATTCAGCGTATGACTACGTAGACTAATGAGAGAGGAAGACCAATTAATTTTTTGATCTCACTTAAATAAAATTTACCTTGAAGTAGCATGAAAACAGTCTTTTTGCAATTTAAGTAACTGAAGATGGAGAACTTTTATTTCTTGAGAAGAGACCTAAGGCATTAAATAGGGCTTGCTCTTTGCAAAAAGTCAGTAGCATTGTTTTCTGCTTCTCTCTCCCAGATCAAGCACTGCGCCTAGCAGAAATTTTACTACCTCTCCAAAATCATCAGCAAGTCCCTATTCCTCAGTGTCTGCCTCTCCCATTGCAAATGGTGATAGCACTAACATCTCTGGGATGCACAGTTCCGGTGTCAGCAGGGGGTAAGAGCAGGACCTTTCCCTTTGCTTCCCTTCCTTCTGAGTCCTTTTCCAGGCTGTATCTGGAGAGCTCATCTGCTACTACATTCACCATATTGGGGTTGGAGTTCCCCATGGGAATGTGCTGCATGTGGTTTCTCATTCCATTTCATACCCACAGTAAAGTAAGCCTCCTATTTCTCACTTAAGTTGCTTATCCTGCTGTGAGTTGGTGTTTTCCCCACAGTCTAAGCCACTGGTGGTCCCGGGTGTCACTGCATTTGTTTGTGATGGGATGGACTGGCCATATGGCAGAATAACTGTGAGGGGATGGTTCTCAGCTGTGGGAGAGCCCTGCCTGCTTCCCCTCTGGATGGCTGTGATCTTTTCTGTAAGCATTTCAGGAGTTCCGGCCACACAGCATAGACAGAGTGGCAGAAGAGTTGAGGCGACAGAGTGTATGTAAACACTCAGACCTAGTCAAGGCTGGGTGTGGCCTGGTGGGCGGTGTGGCAGGTGAAAGCTCTTGATCTTGGTAACCAAAATATTCTTCCCTGAAGTCACCTGGCACTCAGTCTGCTGGAGGGATGCAAAATTAGCATTTGCCAAAGCCTAAGAGAGGAAAATTCAGATAGTATTTCTTTAATTTCAAATAGTAAATTTCAAACTTCAAATAGTATTACCACCTACTAGCATGCCAAGTCAAAGGGGGATGGACGGGGGTAGGCCTGGAGGGCTGGAGAAGGGAGGAAAGAGAACTTGCATCATGGGGTTACTACCAGGTACAAGTTCTAAAGGCCCCAGAGGAGCCCCAAAAGGTATCCCGAGGGCATGTGTGCTCCCCACTTTTATTGCTGATGTGGGTTGTGTTTTCCAGTGGATCTGGCTTCTCTGCTTCGTATAATTGTCAGGAGCCCCCATCATCTCATATACAGCCTGGGCTCTGTGGACTTGGAAACCTGGGGAACACCTGCTTCATGAACTCTGCTTTGCAGGTAAAGGGGAGAACTGCCATTTAAATAACACTGTGTCGGAGCTCGCCCGTGGCTCACTCGGGAGAGTGTGGTGCTGATAACACCAAGGCCACGGGTTTGGATCCCATATAGGGATGACCGGTACGCTCACAGCGCTCACTGGCTAAGCACGGTGCGGCTGGTCTCAAAAAGGACAAAAAAAAAATAAAAAATAAAATAAATAAATAAATAACACTGTGTCTTGAAGCTTGGGTGGGAGTGGCCTACTAAGGTACTGGGTTGATCCTCTCCCAGGGGTCTCCACCCACGCTTTGTTACTGCCTCAGCAGTCTCTGTCAGGGCACCTCCCACTGGTTGATACAGAATGGTTTCATGGTATATGGCCCCAAATTGGTCTTTATCAGTTCTGTGTTTGGTTTTACAGTAAAAATATTTTGAATTTTAAGGTATGATCTCCCTAGAAAGTATTGGAATAGTTGCCTGGTTGGTCTTTGATGGGATGAGGGACACTTACAGCAACTGACACCAAGCTAAATTATGCATTGCTGAAGGCTATCTTTTCTTTTTTTTTTTTTTTTTTTCTTTTTTTTTTTTTTTTTCCTTTTTGTCTTTTTTTTACTGACCGGCAATGGGATCGCAACCCTCGGTGTTGCGCCCGCACCGCGCTCAGCCAGTGAGCGGGAACCGGTCTCCACATGGGATCCGAACCCTCGGCGGGAGCGCTGCTACGCTCCCAAGCAGCGCACTCTCCAGTGCGCCACCGGGCCGGCCCAGAAGGCTATCTTTTCACCAAAGATACCTGTCTTCCCCCATACCCCTTACTGGAGAAAATCCTAAAATCCTCCCTTTGAAACCTTGTTTATTTGTTCACTAAATATTGGTCATATTACTGTGTGACAGCACTGTAATAGACATGGGCTGCAAGGAGTTCAGGTCCAACTACAAAGTTAGGAGGATACAGTCTCCAAGACTGCCCTCACTTCTGGAACCAACTGCAAGTTCTGGGGTTCCCAAGACCACCCTCAGTTTTGATAATTTGCTTAGAAGACTTACAGAACTCACTTAAAGCTGGTATACTCCTGATGATGATTTACTATAGGGAAAGGACACAGATTAAAATCAGGGAAGAAGCAAATAGGCAGAGTCCAAGAAGGTTCCAGATGTAGAGCCTCTGTTGTTCTCCACCTGTGGAGTTAGGACATGTTACTTTCCTGGCATGGATGTGTTGCAATACACACAGTGCTGCCAATCATGGAAGCTCATCCAAGCTTCAGGGTCCAGAATTTTTTTTTTTTGGCGGCTTGCCAGTACAGGGATCTAAATCTTTGGTGTAATAACACTGTGCTCTGAGTTGTTCAGATTTTTTATTGGGGCTTTATTACTTAGTCATGATTGATTGATTGCCCAGGTGGACTGATAACCATGTGTTCCAAAGCCCCCACCCTAAGTCACATTGTTAGTCTTTCTGAAGTGGCTAGCCCTTACCCTATGACTATATATGGTAAGTCTTTCCCTCTCCCCACAAAAATCACATTGTTGGATTATCCAGTGTGACCCAAGACCCACCAGGGAAACAGACATTCCTGTCAGGCATAATGTTCCAAGGGCCAATAGATTACTTCTCAAAGGCCAAGGGCAAAAGCCAGATCTTCTCTTTGGGCAAGGCAAAATTCTTTACTATATGTGGGGACCCAGTGGTGAGTTTATCAGATATGGTTTTGTCCTCATAAGACTTAACAGTATAACTTTGAGGTTTCTTGGAGTATGAGGGAAAAGATAAAAGATTTATTAAAAGATTAAGTAACCCTTGTGGTGAGGTAGGAATAGCATAGTACTGAAGAAAGGAGACCTGAGATTTGGCTTATCATGGAAAAGTTTTCTCTTTGTACCCTCAGTTTTCCTCAATTGTTGAGTAAAGATAATAATAATGAACTTTATAGCTCTAGATATAAATAATATTAAGAAAAAAATTGCAATTCCATGATTTAAGCTTTCATTTCATGATGCTAGGAAAAGAACAAATAAAACCCAAAAGAAGTAGGAGGGAAATGAGAGATAAGAACAGAAATTAATGAGATACAAAGCAGATTTATAGTACAGCCAAAAAACTAATAAAACTGATAAACCCCTAGGAAGGCTGATCAGGAATACAACAGAGAATATACAAATGGCTAGTTCTAGGAATGAAAAAAAGGAACATCACTGTAGATCCTATAGATGTTAAAAAGATTATTAGAGGGGCCAGCCCCGTGGCTCACTCAGGAGAGTGTGGTGCTGGTAGTGCCAAGGCCATGGGTTCGGATCCTATATAGGGATGGCCGGTGCGCTCACTGGCTGAGCGTGGCGCAGACCACACCATGCCAAGGGTTGTGATCCCCTTACCGATCAAAAAAAAAAAAAAAAAAAGATTATTAGAGGATAGTAAAACACTTTGTATGACATTAGACAATTTAGATGAGATGGACAAGTTGCCTTGAAAAGCACAACTTATCAAACTTACACAAGACGGAATAGAAAATCTGAATAGTTCTATATTCGTTAAAGAAATTGATTAAGAAAATTGATTCGGTAATTAAAAGCCTTACAAATTAAATTCTTTTTTTTTTTTTTTTTTTTAATTTATTTTTAAAAGATGACCGGTAAGGGGATCTTAACCCTCGACTTGGTGTTGTCAGCACCACGCTCACCCGGTGAGCGCACCGGCCATCCCTATATGGGATCCGAACCCGTGGCCTTGGTGTTATCAGCACCGCACTCTACCGAGTGAGCCACAGGCCGGCCGACAAATTAAATTCTTGTTCTGGATGACTTTACTGGGGATTATATTCAAAGGTAAGGAAGAAATGATACTAATTGTGTACAAATTCCCATGGAGTAGAGGAGAACAACTTCTCAAGGCAGCATTCTCTGATATCAAAGTCTGATAAATAATTTTAAAAAAATTTTAGACTATTATATCTCATGACTATAGACACACATAAAGCAAGTTAAATTCAATGATACCTAAATAAAAGTGATCATACACAACCAAGTGGAGTTTGTGCCAAGAGAATTAGGTTGGTTTAACACCTGAAAAATTAATCAATATCATTTAACATAGTAACAGAATAAAGGAGAATACTATATGATTATCTCCGTACATGCAGAAAAAGCATTTGATAAAATGTGGTACCTTTCATTTTTGAATTTGAAGAATTATAATTAGTATATACATGTATAATGATATTTATTGGCTTCTATACTATCTAATTACCCTGATTTTTCCCCCCATAATGTTTGGCTATAGTTTTTTTTTTTTTTTTTTTCTTTCAGCTTATATTTCATTTTCTCATGAAACACTGGGATTTCCCAGTCCCTTCCATTTAAAAAAATTATTATCTTTCCTTGAATAAAACATTATCCAGCTTTTACGTTAAGGTAGCTTGTTTCAGAGATGAAGTCTTAAGTAGTATGTGTGAGCTCCTCCAAGACCATGGCTCTAGGAGGTTAGCCACAAGGTGGTCCTTCAGCTAGGTCTCCTTACAGTTGTGAGCCTTCAGAGAATCTGCTGAGTGTTTCATTTTGTTGGGGTTGCCCCTTAGTGGCCCTTTACAACTTTGTTTATTTTGTATTTCCATGTACTTTCTAGAAGGGATGGTAAGCGCCGATCATGTTCTGTTTCAGTGCCTGAGCAATACTGCACCACTGACCGACTACTTTCTCAAAGATGAGTATGAGGCTGAAATCAACAGAGACAACCCTCTGGGGATGAAAGGGGAAATTGCAGAGGCCTATGCAGAGCTCATTAAGCAGATGTGGTCTGGAAGAGATGCTCATGTGGCACCTCGCATGTTCAAAGTAGGTTGAGATATATATACTTCCTTTTTCCCATTTGTGGAGTTATTGTTCCCATTAGTGTTGTAATGAGGCATTCATTTACTTGCACTTGGGATTAAGATGGGATCTGAGGGCCGGCCTGGTGGCGCATTGGATAAGTGCGCCGCTTGGGAAGCGCGGCGGCGCTCCCGCCCGAGGGTTCGGATCCCACATACAGACCGGTTCCCGCTCACTGGCTGAGCGAGGCGCGGGGGCAACGCCAAGGGTTGCGATCCCGTTGCCGGTCCCCGGTCCGGTACGGGGGCAACACTGAGGGTTGCGATCCGTTGCCGGACACGGAAAAAAAAAAAAAAAAAAAAAGACGGGATCTGAGACTAAAAGCACCACATCATCAGACCCTTCTTTTCTGTCATTCAGTCATTCAGCACACACTTGTCTTAAGTGTCGTGAATGCCCACTTCTGGGCTGGAGATGCCCAGAAGTCATTTGGTTGCTCAGAATGCTGTATTCTGTGGTGGCAATATTTAAATGATCACTGTCCTAAGCCAGATCATAAAAACTGAGTTTAACTTCTAGTATCATCTGAAGGCCACTTCTCGGTTCTCTGAGCCTTGGAGCCTGTGTCCCCTGTAGTTTGAGTTGGGCATCCCTAAGTTAGGACTTGGGCTGACATTCTTGGAAGGTGATGTGAGGGGCAGTACTCACTTGGGTCCCTCAGCCAGGAAGATGTGGGGTGGAGATGGGTGAACTGCAATGGGCACTTGGAGTAACTTGGATTTTCCATCATCCTAAATATTTTTTTCTTGCCAAGGGAAATTACCTTGCCACCATAGGCTAAAATCTGACAAATCCTATTTAGCCTATCTCATGGGTTCAAGGAGCCTCCATGAATCACGTGGTAAAAAAGATATTTATGTTTCTGATTCAAAGGGGAAAGAAAAATAGCACTTTAACTCAGTGAGGAAATTTAAAACTCAGGTGGTTTGTTGAAATTGAAAACTAATTCTCTTTCATCCCCTGATCCCATTAATCCCTGGGAAATATATGTAAATTACTGTTCACATACTAAGTCATAAAAAAAAAAATGGAATTAGATGACAACACACTGTAAATAAACAATTGGCAAACAGTATTTAGGGGTGTTAGAGGTAGTCTAGAGCTTCTTCAGTGCTTGCCATGTTCTGTATCTGCACTGTCTGGTATGGTAGCCACTAGTTCAAGTGCCTACCCTAGGCTTATTAAACACAGACTGCTGGACCTATCCCTACAGTTTCTGACTGAATAGGTCTAGGGCAAGGCCTGAGAATGTGCATTTCTCCTAAGCTCCCAGGTGATGCTGATGCTGATGTTGCTGGTTGGTAACCACATTCTGAGGATCACTGGTGGAGAGCAATATTGGGCAGACAGTCATTTAGGTATATGAGGGCTGTTATGTGCAGGAGGATTCCTCTAGCTGATGCAGGTATCATTTGTAAAGTTCTTATGGAGTTTAAGATTTTGAACCAAAGAAGGACATTGGAGAGGGATTCATGTCAGTACTTAGGTGTGGCTACCCAGGGTGCCACCCTTCCCCCATCTGATAGAGGAATGGCCCGGGTTCCAGACCCATCATTGTCTTGGCTCTTTGAGACTTTTTTTTTTCTTTTTTTGGCGGCTAGTTGGTATAGGCATCCAAGCTCTGAGCCTTCTTTCTGGTGGGAACTACTGGCCTTCTTTAGTCCCTTCAGGAGTTATTTGGGTTACTCCACCATGTGTTGTTCTCTTTCACTGTAGCTGATTCTGCAAAGCTATTTTTGTTGACAATTTTCCATCTGACTTCACTGGTTCTTTATATCATATGCCTTCTGATGCAGTTGCTTTTGTTGTAGACACAAGTGGGACGTTTTGCTCCTCAGTTTTCTGGCTACCAGCAACAAGACTCTCAGGAGCTGTTAGCCTTTCTTCTAGATGGGTTGCATGAAGATCTGAACCGAGTAAAGAAGAAGCCCTACCTGGAGCTAAAGGATGCCAATGGGCGGCCAGATGCGGTATGATATTGAAGATGTCTCAACAATAATATTCTAAAGAAGCTGCGTTCCGTTGAGAGTGCAGAGACATTCTTCTGGTCTTTGAGTGTTGGTGCCTGGACACTGGTTGCCGCTGACTGTTGCTAGGGATGGGGCATTCCAGTTTAGAAAGGAGGGCCGGCCCGGTGGCGCACTGGATAGTGCGCCGCTTGGGAAGCGCGGCGGCGCTCCCGCCCGAGGGTTCGGATCCCACATACAGACCGGTTCCCGCTCACTGGCTGAGCGAGGCGCGGGGGCAACACCGAGGGTTGCAATCCCGTTGCCAGTCCCCGGTCCGGTACGGGGGCAACACTGAGGGTTGCGATCCGTTGCCGGACACGGAAAAAGACAAAAAAAAAAAAAAAGAAAGGAGCTAACTCTAGTTACTTTTAATACTCTCTTGGACTTCTTCAAATTAGAGTCAGCTTGTTTAGTATTTCATTGGTGAATCAGAAATTAGGGTACTCTGAAAACTATAAAGTGTCTATAGTGTGGACCCTTAGGATTGTTACTGCTTTCCTTAAAATTCATTTATGAATATTAAAATAATTCGTTGTTGATATTATTAGGGCATTTACACTTGTTCACCTTGACTTTCTGTCCTGTGAAAGAGGAATTTAGTATTTCAGCTACCTTGTCACATTGGGACGATCAATGTGAATGCTTTCAAGTAGCATTTAGATCTTAAATGGACAAACATGAGTTAGGTGAACTGTAGAATAGATTAAAATCTCTCTAAAGGGACTTTAGATCATTAGAAATACCATGGGAGGCAGTCCTTGCCCTGGTCAGGTCTGCGTGCCCACAGTGATCTCAGAGTTTCTGTTTCTCATCAGAGGACACACAAGCCTCTTGTTTCCCTTAGATCCCATGTCAACATCTTATTAAGTGTGGGACTAGGCACAGAGCTGTCATATGATGTAAATATGGTATGCTAAGTGTGGTCCTGGCCCTGCCTAGCCTGGAGCAAGCTCTTGTCTCTGCAGACTACCTCCTGGTTCATCTCAGGGTTTGCTATGAATTATTCTGGATGCAGGAAAAAAGGACTGAGATTTATTTATTTATTTATTTATTTAAAGAGTGTGAAAGAGACGTTGAGAATGTTTTTTTTTAATCCCTTTTTCCAGGTGGTGGCAAAGGAAGCCTGGGAGAATCACAGGTTGAGGAATGATTCTGTGATTGTGGATACTTTCCATGGCCTCTTCAAATCTACTTTGGTTTGCCCAGAATGTGCTAAGGTTTCTGTGACCTTTGACCCGTTTTGCTATCTAACTCTCCCGCTGCCCTTAAAGAAAGATCGAGTTATGGAGGTCTTCCTGGTTCCTGCTGACCCTTGCTGCAGACCAACCCAGGTAACAGAATCCACACCGTCATAGCACTTCTTGCTGTGACTGGTCTTGAGACCCTGGTGGGACTGCTTCCATCTCTAGCATTGGAAATTCCGTTGCCTGCCTCTGGATCTCCTTGGCACTTGCCTAAATGTGTGCCTTTGGCTTCCATCAGACATTTATGTAATCCCATATCATTCAAGGCCTATTGTGAAGGTCTTTTGGCTTCTCTGTCACTTTTTTCCCCATGCTCCATTCACACAACTGAAGTAACCTGGTTGATCTGCTAAGTGGTCCTTGAATCTGAATCTTGACTCAGAAGTCAGGTACTTTCCTTAGTCAGATTCACCCTTAAATCAGCTGGGAGAGCTTGACCAGAACAAGAGGCCAGATGGGCAATGTGAACAGCAGGTCTTAGTGTCCTGCTAAGGGCTCACTGCATGATTATAGTACTTAGTCTTCCAGCTTTAGTTTCTTTCTCTCTAAAGAAAGGTGATATGTAGGACCAGGTGGCAATTATATAATTTTAACAGTTCTTTAAAGGAATTAGTGAACAATTCCAAAAAGCTAAGAATAAAATAAAGCAATGTTTGGGAGGGAAAGACCAGCCCAACTCCCAAGCTGCTGCCTGAATAATGAGGCAGACTTGCTTGTTTGCCATGCTGCTGGCTCATCTGAGCCCTGATCTCACCATACACTGTTACTGGAAGGGCACCTCTGCCTCTAGAGATGCCTGCTCCTTCCAACTCATTTCCCCCTTTGCAGAGCACCCCATCACCTTGACCATCTCTCCCTTGCAGTACCGCGTGACTGTGCCACTGATGGGGGCCGTGTCTGACCTGTGTGAGGCTCTCTCCAGGCTGTCTGGCATTGCTGCAGAAAACGTAAGGCAGGGTGATCGGTAGCACACAGCGTATTAGGGACACTTCATAGTCCTTTGGAGTTTTGGGGTAGTTATTATTGGCCAGCACAAAGTGATTATTTGTGTGTGTCTGGATACCTACCTCCCAGCCCTTGCTCACTGTGCACACTATGGATGAGACTGTCCTCCCAGCTCCAGGAAACACCATCTTTCCCCCATTGGGGTTACACTAGCCATGGTCAGAGGGCCAGGAGTAAGGTTTTGCTTTCAGCACTGTGTGCTGAGGGTGGCTTGGAGACTTCTGGCCCTGGGGAATACCCCAAAGGCAGCTTCTGTACAACTACTAGTCTCTGGTCAGCACTCATTCCTCACCATTCCTGTCACTCGAGGGCAGACGTTACTAGTACATTCAATTCTGGTGGTAGCCATGTTGCTTCCCCCAGGCCTTGGTCTGAAGCTCTAGGGCTAGTAGCATGATGGCTTCTCTAGAGGCAACACTCCAGTAGGGCATTTTGTTTGTTTGTTTCTGGGTTTTAAGCAGTTAGTAGGGGCATTCTTAGCCATCCTGTAATCTTTCTGTTACTGTTGATTCTTAGATGGTGGTCACAGATGTGTATAATCACCGGTTCCACAAAATTTTCCAGCTGGATGAAGGACTAAACCACATCATGCCTCGGGATGACATTTTTGTGTGAGTACTCAGTGGTTTCTGCTGCAGGGTCAGAGGAAACAAGCTAGAGGCTTTGGCTTATTTTTGACTCCAGAGAAGTTCTGGCAGTTGGTGCTCATGATGATTTGCCCCAACCCCTGGGTGCAGGAGATGCTATTCAGGGAATTGTGGGCAACCATTAGTGCCGAACACCTACTGACACTGCAGAGCTAGACATTCTAGTGACTCTTCTCAGCACGGACAGCCTTTCTTCAACAGTTGCTGCCTGTTTAGAAGGCCAATTCAGTGGTCCCGCAGATGGTCCTGCTATCAGAAATGCCTTTCTCAAGAAGAGTCACAGCTGTGTGAGGGGCACTGGGAAGATGGGAGAAGGAGTATGGTATGGGAGGATTGCATCATTTCTCTGCCACAGGCTATGGCTCCTCAGTCATGTTCTGTGATACTACAGGATCTTCATCGGAAATGACAGGAAGGGCTGATTTAAACAGCCATTTTCAGCTGAAACATTTTGCAAGCTCTGAGGTTCAGTTTTCTCATCCCTCTGGGGACAGTACAGAGGTCTCAACCCCTCCCAAGTGCTGCTTCATGGCTGCTCTGTGTAATTGTGTGTGTCCCTGTCCTAGGTGGAGTGGGGTGGGAACCTGGTGCTCCCAGACCGCCACTTGCTCAGGGAGGCTTGAATGTGGACTGTACTCATGCTGTCCCTCCCTCTTTACCTCTCAGTCAGAAACTTGCCTCTGCTGAGAAAGACTTCTAGGATTTTGCTTTGGTTTTTGTTTTTGGCTGAGGAATGTAGTACACATGCAGATCTAGAAGGTCTGTGACTTCTAGATCATTCTAAAAGTAACAGTTCTTGGCCTCACACAAGATCCTTGTTTTGTTTGCACCTACATATGCTGCCTCCCCACTCACAGCAATCTTCCCTCACTTGACAAGTGGATGGTACCAAGGCTCACACTACGACACAGGGCTAGGACATGGGGAAGTCAGCTTTCATAGTGGTTTCTCACCCCAAGCCCTTAACATGGTCTCTTTCAATTTTGGAAACTATTGTTCACACACATCTGAGCTGAGAGGAACTAGGGCATCACCCTGTGGGGAGCTTGTCAGACTACCACCAACAGAGGAATTTTCAGAGGGCTTAAGGGCCAAACAGTGGGAAAACAAATTATTTTAAAGATGGATTGATAATTGCCTTATGAAAATAGCAGTGTCTTATATTTTTTGAGTATGTTGTGTGCTATGTTACTAAGTTATTTAATCCTCACCACAACCCTGTAAGGTGGGTATTGTCCCATTGTCCACTGAATAAACAGACTCAGAAGCTAGGGTGCTTATACTGGGTCACAGTAGTCAGAAAATGACAGCAGTGGACCTGGACCAGCCTCACACCAAGGCCTGGTTCTTAATCATTATGTAGGACCGCAGGGTCCTTACACTAGAGCACACTTTGGACATTTTTGTGAGTTTTTCTTAGAAACTCCTTCTGCATAAACTGCAGTCAAGACTGTTTGCCGTTTGGGGAGGGGTGTGTGTGTGTGCACACACGTGTGCATGCACACGTGCTTATGCACGTGTGTCTGTTTATAGATTTCAAAGATTGAATCAGTAAGTTTGTGTCTCCCCCTATAGGAAGAGGGAAAGACTACAGTCGGTTGCCAGCAATTTTGGTAACATCTGTTCCAGGATAAAACATCTATAAATCTCCTCAACCCCATGTATTCACTAAGTAAGACACATTTTTCAAAATCATTGATTTGTATTTAGCAGTTTATTTGATTGTCTGTGATTTTTTAAAAATTAGATATGATTCTTTTACTTCAATGTTTTTGAACAAAGATGGCAAATCATTTTATGAATTTGCTTCTTTGGGGGAAAAAAAGAGTTTTTGGCTAATATTCTAGGTGTACATCCTTGTACAATACTTGATTTTATTAAAGGGCAAGATACTGAGAATTCATTTTTAAATGCTGGGCTCCTTGGTTTTGAGTCTCAGTAGAAGGACCACAGAGTTTGAGGCCATGGTTGGAGGAAGGAACATCACAGTTAGCCCCAGTTCCCAGGTTGTGTAGGTTTACATTGTGCTGCCAATACTCCTCCTTGGGATTCCTGACCCAGTTTTTAGAATTATCTTGGAAGTGTTTTATCCATCTTTTCTACTAAAGTATGCTCTGTCCCAATAACCATAGTCCTGGCTACTGTGTAGCTGCAGCTCAGGTCTCTATTGCTCACAGGGACCTGCTGCTAAAGGTTCCCTCTTGTGTGATTGATGCAGGTACGAGGTCTGCAGCACCTCCGTGGACGGCTCAGAATGTATCATACTTCCAGTCTACTTCAGGGAGAGGAAGTCCAGGCCATCGAGCACTTCCTCCGGGGTAGTGCTATATGGGCAGCCACTGCTGGTTTCTGTCCCCAAGCACAAGCTAACCCTCACATCTTTGTATGAGGCTGTTTGTGATCGTATCAGGTTGGTGGCAGGAATGTGGTTTGGGTGTTATCTGAGATCAAGATAGGCGCAGTAATAGTGGTGACAACCCCTGTGGAGTGCTTGCCACTATAAGAAATGCAGTCATAAGAAATGCTCCTGGGGCCGGCCCGGTGGCGCACTGCTACAGTGCACCGCTTGGGAGCGCGGTGGCACTCCCGCCGAGGGTTCGGATCCCACATACAGACCGGTTCCCGCTCACTGGCTGAGCGAGGTGTGGGAGCAACACCGAGGGTTGCGATCCGTTGCCGGTCCCGGTCCGGTATGGGCGCGACACTGAGGGTTGCGATCCGTTGCCGGACACGAAGAAAGACAAAAAGGAAAAAAAAAAAAAGAAATGCTCCTGGGAGGGCCAGGGCAAGTGACATTGGCATAGGGCATCTGGTACATCTTAGGCACCATGACCCCAGTCCCTGGAATCATGTCAGTCACCTGTGTTAGAGAGGCTAGTTCTTTGATGGCATTTTGTATTTGAATACTATTTCTGAAGTGTTCCACTATCATTCTGAAGCTGGTAATTGTCATTACTGAGAAATACTTTAAAAAATGATGGTGCCACGTGACATTCGTAGAAGACTTGAAATAGACTTTCTTGGAGTCTTCATTGACTTGACAGACATCTGATCTCTTGGGTTTTCCTCAATTTCGTAAAGTATTGAGCCATTACATGATTTTAAAGCATTTTATTTACATAAATTGCTTTGTGAATATCTGAATATATAAATTATGAACTACTTCTTAGCTGTGTAGTAGAGAAAAATAGGTCAGTGTTACAACTAACAATCTTTTTTCTTTCTTTCTTTTTTTTAAGCCGCTATATAAAACAGCCTTTGCCTGATGAGTCTGGCAGTTTGCCCTTGGAGCCGGGGGCCTGCAATGGCTCCAGGGGCAGCTGTGAAGGTGAGTGCTTGCCGTGCTGGGAGGCTGTGGGGCTGTGGCCGACCAAATCATCCTGATCTTCTTCCTCTTCCAAAGGTGTTATACACATGGGAGAGTGAGGCTCTGAGGCTGAGTTGAGGGCTCTGCTTTCTGTCATTCCCCATTGTCCAACTTTGGTACTTCACGGAATCTTAGACACCTGATGATAGAGGCTGGGTTTCACCTTAGGCACCTTGAGCCTAGAGGATTGAATGGCTTGCCCAAGGTCATGAAGCAGAGTCAAGATTTGAATTCTGATCTGTTGGGATTGAAAAGTGGGTGCTTACCCAGCATATGACTGCCTCTACAGCCAGACCTCTATTGGCAGAACTATTGTTATCTTGGTCCTCACACACCACTGTGGAGCAGAACCACCCAGCCTGGCTGGCAAGCCTTCAGTGTCTGGGGAGGACAGACATCCTGACCAGCCAATCACAAGGCAGAGACAGGTTCTCTTTGGCGTTTTTTTTTTTCTTTCTACCCAGTAGCCACAGGTGGTGGGTGACTCTAGACAGCTCCTGCTGTGAGAGGAAAGGAGTCGCAGTCTGAAAAGCAGTAGGATAGGCTTGTTGTGGGAAATCTCAGATCCCTTGCTGTCCTCCTCAAATGTTCTCAAAGTTAGTGCCATAAATTCTCCATTGCAAATCCAAATGTCAAGATTTCCCCAAAGCACACACAGTCCAGGAAAGTGAGAATTGATAAAAATAATGACAATAGGCTCTATCATCAATGGATATTCCAAATTATTTTTGATATTTTAGGGTTGAGTACATGTTTTTTTTTTTTTTTTTTTTTTTTTTAAAAATGACCGGTAAGGGAATTTTAACCCTTGACTTGGTGTTGTCAGCACCAAGCTCAGCCAGTGAGCTAACCGGCCATCCCTATATAGGATCCGAACCTGTGGCCTTGGTATTATCAACACCTCACTCTACCGAGTGAGCCACAGGCTGGCCCCAAGGGTTGAGTACATTTTATTATAGTCAGATTCTTAGTTTTGCCCAGACTACTATGTTCTCCTCTTACTAGAATGAACAGGAGTATGTTTTGTGCACAAGTCCCATAAGCAGAGGTGTCAGAGTGGTAATGATAGTCTCTGAGCAGACCCTTGGTGACCTGTGGCACTCTGGAAGTCAAGGGACTGCAATCCCCAGCTCAGGTTGTGGGGTGGACTTGAACAGGTCATTTAATCATACTAAACCTTGGTTTACCCATCTACAAGATGGGATGATGACACCTGCTTCACAGAGTTGAGATTACAGTTTAATGACAAAATGTGGTTAAAGCACCTGGCACATAATAGATGCTCAATCCAGAACAACCCTTTGTGAGTAGTTGCTGTTGCTACAACTAGCCCTGCTTCTTCCATCTGTTAGTCTTATACTGAGGAATAATTACTGCTGCCTTTCAAATTCTATAAGTGAGTTTTTTTTTTGTTTTTTTTTTTTTGCGGCTGGCCTCTCTACAAGTGAGTCTCAATGCAGAGACTTGAGACCCTGTTTACTGACAAAGTACTTTTAAGCTCTCCTACCATGGCTCCTTATCAGGCGTGCAGCTGCTGGACCTTAGGTCCCCTGCTGATTATCTGAGTGACCTTGGGTGGCTGCTTTCAGTGGACCCTTCCTTCTTTTCATAGCCTGTGATATACACTTCATGGCATTTCATTCTGACTGCATTAGCAGAAGGTTCCTGAGATAGTTATCTAGATAACTGCAGTCAGAGGCTTGGCTGGGGACAAAATGTCAGGGCACTGCTTGTTCAGTGGGTGGGGTTAAGACAGTTTTTCTTTCCCTCTCTGAAAGGCAGCAGGCGGGGTAGGACAGGCTTACCCGTGTGTAAAGGGGCAGTGCCACTGTCCTAGGAATCAAGTGAGTTGGGAAAGGAGCCTCCATGAGAGCTGGGGCTTGTGGTGTTCTTAAATAGCACATCCTCCTTTCCTCAGACTTTGTGTTCTTAAGGATATTTCCCTAAGTATTTAAACTCTTTATTTATTTATTATTATTATTTTTTTGACTGGTAAGGGGATCGCAACCCTTGTCTTGGTGTTGCCTGCACCACACTCAGCCAGTGAGCGCACCAACCATCCCTATATAGGATCCGAACCCACGGCCTCGGCACTACCAGCACCGCACTCTTCCGAGTGAGCCATGGTGCCGGCCCTAAACTCTTTATTTATTTATTTATTTTTTTTTTTTTTTTTTTTTAAGATGACCGGTAAGGGGATCTCAACCCTTGGCTTGGTGTTGTCAGCACCACGCTCAGCCAGTGAGCTAACCGGCCATCCCTATATGGGATCTGAACCTGTGGCCTTGGTGTTATCAGCACCGCACTCTACCGAGTGAGCCACAGGCCAGCCCTAAACTCTTTATTTTAAATATGCTTTTCCCCTGTTACTTTTATATCACCTTTTGGAGTGATCCTCATCTTTGCTGAAAATTACTAATCTGATACTTTGACTTTCCTCTTAGACTGCGGGCTCCATGATGGAATGATGTTGTTTGCTGTGTCCCTGGGACTCAGCTTGGCAGCCACACCTAAGAAACATTCAGTAAATACTTGTTGAAGGAACTTTTCTTTTCTCTTTTTTTTTTTTTTTTTTGGTGGCTGGCTGGAATGGGGATCTGAACCCTTGACCTTGGTGTTCCAAGGCTGCGCTCTAACAGCTGAGCTAACCGGCCAGACCCTGAAGGAACATTTAGCATATATAGTTTTCTGGAGGAACTGAATACTTTTACTTAATATTTGTGTTCGTTATAGTATTTGAAAATTGACTTTAAAATTTTTTACCAAACTCTTTTTTTTTTTTGGTGACTGGCTGGTACAGGGATCAAACCCCAGACCTTGGTGTTATCAACATCACACTCTAACCAACTGAGCTAACTGGCCAACCCCTCCAAACTCTATTCTTAAATGTTGAGTATACATCTCATTTTAGTCCTTTTCTCCCTGTGGACCTAAAGATGAAATCCAAAGAGTGAGAACATGTGGTATGAAGTCTGCTGATGAGAGGCCCAAATTTAGGACTGGCAGGACTGCTGAATCACTTTGTGCCTTTGGGTGACTCACTTAACTTCTCTGGGCCTCTGCCTCCTCATCATGGAATAGCAGTGCCCACCCTCCCTGTCTAGCAAGGGTGTGGTGTGGATCACACATGAATTCAGGTGCTTTGTAAATGAAAAGGGGTTGATGTAGTTTCACACATACAGAACAAAATCTGGAAGGAAACACTGCAGTTAGGTTTTAAATAAAAATTTTAACATTGAGATGGTGGTAAATTACATATGTAACATTTTTCATTTGTGTGCCAGGAGAAGATGAAGAAGAAATGGAGCATCAGGAAGAAGGCAAAGAGCAGCTGTCAGAAACAGAAGGCAGTGGGGAGGATGAGCTGGGAAGTGACCTTAGCGAGACCACCCAAAAGAAGGTCAAGGGCCAGCCTTGCCCAAACAGGCTTTTTACCTTCAGTCTTGTGAACTCCTATGGAACAGCTGACATAAATTCACTTGCAACTGATGGAAAACTCCTTAACCTCAACTGTAAGCATTTTCTCTGACCTTTCAAGCTGGGCTTTGGGGATTTGGGGTCTGTTTGAAAATTTTTGCACTCAACACTCCCTGCATTGGACTTTCACAATCTCTGTGTGGCTCCAGGAGCAGACACCTGTGTGATCCTTGGCTTGAAGCCCCACAAGGGCTGTCTCAGAGACCACTGTTCACACCTTTCAGGCTTTTGTCCTCAGTCCCTTGATGACCTCAGAAGGAAGCAGGTGTCCTTAAACTCCCAGCATTTTGCATGACTTTAGCTCTGGGTCACCAACACTTCCTGTGGCCATGCTTGGTAGCAGCATTTCCCAAACTTCTTTCACTTACGAGAATAAATGCCTATTTCTTTTATTCCATAAGAATATTCACAAAATGTGTCCCATTTAAAGGATGGTCATGGATTTTGTAGACTCTCCATTACATAGAGCCTGTAATTCAGGCTGCTGGAAGAGGTGTCCTCAAGGGATATGGATGTGCATTGTGTATGAAAAGCACAAATGGCCAGTGAGGACACCTGTACAGGGTGGGGAGGGGAGTGGCAAAAGCATCTCTTGAGTCTTTCACCTTCCTTCATTGGAAAATAAATTAGTTAACTAGCTGTCCTTCTGCTTGCTTTTTTCTTTTTGGGGGACAGCTGGCCAGTAATGGGATCCGAACCCTTGACCATGGTATTACCATCACCTCACTTTCCTAAGTGAGCTAACCAATACTTCTCTCAAATTCACCAAACTAACATTTTTAAGAACCATAGTGCAATGATAAACACTATGAAATTAACCTTGATGCAATAATATTTTCTAACCCAGAGATTAGTATACTTTTTCTGTAAAGGGCCAGAGAATAAATGTTTTTGGCTTTGTAGGCTGTAAGGGCTCCATAGCTATTATTCATCTCTGTCATTCTAGCATTTGACTTGGTGTTGTCAGCACCACGCTCAGCCAGTGAGCGAACCGGCCATCCCTATATGGGATCCGAACCCGGGGCCTTGGTGTTATCAGCACCGCACTCTCCCGAGTGAGCCACGGGCCGGCCCCGCCAGCCCTCATTTTTAATTTAAAAAAAAAAAAATCACTTTATTGAGATATTTTTGTATCTATCTCTATATGGCATCTTCTCTAGTACAATGCCTTGCAAATTCTAGCCTCAAACTTCAGTTTTTAACTCCTTAACTCAGTCTTTCCCTTTCTCTCCCCATCTCTTCCATGCTGTGGCCTAGAAACTCTCCTGGCAGTAAGCTGGGCCTATGTAGGGATCACTTTGTTTTCCTTCTCTCAGAAATCTCCTTCCTGCTCTGCCTAATATTCAGTGTCTGAAAACAGTTATTTCATCTATTTTGTCAGGTTTTCTTGTGGTTTATCTTTTTTTGTCTTTTTCCGTGTCTGGCAATGGATCACAACCCTCAGTGTCGCGCCCGTACCGGACCGGGGACCGGCAACGGGATTGCAACCCTTGGCGTTGCTCCCGAGCCTCGCTCAGCCAGTGAGCGGGAACCGGTCTGTATGTGGGATCCGAACCCTCGGGCGGGAGCGCCGCCGCGCTTCCCAAGCGGCGCACTATCCAGTGCGCCACCGGGCCGGCCCATCTTGTGGTTTAAAGTAAGAGAATAAATCTAGTCCCTGTTACTCCATCTTGACCTGTACTCTTTCAGAATTCTGTATAGTTAGAACCTTGGAGTTTCTCTGTAGCACTGAGGAAATCTTTGCTGAAGGCGTTCAGGGGCTGGGGTTCAGAAGGGCAGGCCCAAGGCGTAGCGTTTCTCTTAGCAGTCGCTGGTGACAGGTGAACAGGTATTGATGGTGCAGTATGAGCATGGTCCTTCTTACTCTTGTCACTTGGAGAGCCTCTCCTGTTGCTAACCATTCCGTAATAAGTGACACTTTGGTCCTTCTCCTCAGCTCGATCTACACTGGCCATTGATTGGGACAGTGAGACCCGGATCCTTTACTATGATGAGCAAGAATCTGAGGTAGGTCACTTGGGGTTCTTGGTCAGAGGTGTGATGGGTTTCCTCTGTGGACGTGTATTAGGATCACTCTCACTAGCTGGACAGCAGTTTAACAAGTTAAATGTTTAAGACTGAGAATGAAAAGCACTTTAAGATTTTGTAATTTTATGTTCAGAGGTTCCAGAAGGTATACTTCATTCCAGGCAGGAAAGCCTCTCTAGGCTTTTGTGTCTTTTTTCTTTTTTTTAATTAATTTTTTATTGAAGCATACTGATTTTACATATTTATGGGTTAGAGTTATATTTTAGTGCATGTATACAATGTGTGATGATCTAATCAGGATAATTAGCATATTTATTATTATAAAACTTAATTTCTCTGTGATGTGAACATTTGATCTCCTAGTTTGATAATATGCCATAAATTATTATAGATTAAATTAATTATAAGTAAATTAATTATAGATTCCCACACACCAATAGAGCTTATTTTTTCTATTTAGCTGTGTTTTTGTCTCCATTAACCAGTTTTTTTTTTTTTTTTTTCTTTTGTCTTTTTCCGTGTCCGGCAACGGGACCGCAACCCTCCGTGTTGCTCGCACGCCTCGCTCAGCCAGTGAGCGGGAACCGGTCTGTATGTGGGATCCGAACCCTCGGGCGGGAGCGCCGCTGCGCTTCCCAAGTGGCGCACTATCCAGTGCGCCACCGGGCCGGCCCCTAACCAGTTCTTACTTCCCCCCTTGCTTCCCTTTCCCACCTCTAGTAACCAAAATCTTTCTCTTTTCCTTTTAACAGTTCAACTGATTATTATTTATTTATTTGTATTTTGTTTTGTTTTGTTTTTAGCTCCCACATGAGTGAGAACATCAGTATTTCTCTTTCTGTGTCTGGCTTATCTCATTTAACATAATTTTCTCCAAGTTCATCCATGTTGCTGCAAATGGCAGAATTTTGTGGTTTTTTTTTTTCTATGCTGAGTAGCATTCCATTGTCTATATGTACTACATTTTCTTTATCTAGTCACCCATCAATGGACATTTAGGTTGGTTACTGTATTAGTCCATTTCTGTTGCTTATAACAAAATACATGGAACTGGGTGATTTATAAAGAAAATGAAATTTATTGCTTACAGTTTCAGAGGCTGGGAAGTCCAAAGTCCAGTGAACACATCTGGTGGTGGTGACAGTGACACAGGGGTCTCACATGGCAGAAAATGGCAGAGCAGAGATAGACTAACCTCTCATGTGCTCTTTTTGTAAAGCCCTCAGAACCAGGCCCATAACAACCATTTTTAATCCATTCACTACAGCATGGTCCTACAAACTAATCTTCTCTTCAAGACTTCACCTGTCAATTACCATAATAGGATTTCTCACCCTTAACAGTTACAGTGGGAATTGAGCTTCTAACATAAAGTTTGGGGGACACAATTCAGTCAATCCAGAGCATTCCTCCCCTGGCCCCCAAAGTTCATGTCCTTTTCACAGGTAAATACATTCGTTCCATCCCCAAAGTCTTAAGTTGAAAGTCCAACTCAAAAGTCCAAAGTTGAAAGTCCCATCTGTGAATTCAAAACAAGTTATCTTCTTCCAAGATACAATGGTGACACAAACATAGGGTACATATTCCCATTCAAAAAGGAAGAAATAGGCCAAAAGAAAGGAGTAGCAGGTCCTAAACAAGACTGAAACCCAGAAGGGTATTTGTTGAATCTTAAAGCTAGTAAATCATGTACCTTGACTCCATGTTCTGTGTCCTCTGCACACTTGTATGGGGGTTGGGTTCCCAAGTCCTTAGGCAGCTCCACTTCTATGGTTTTCCTGGTCTGAGGTGATGCTTTGGCTCTTGCAAGCAGGCGTTGCACGCTGGTAGCTCCATAATTCTGGATTCTCTGTGGTGGTCCTGCCCCCACAGTTCCACGAGGCATGGCACTGATGGGGTTTCTTTGCTGCAGCTCCAACCCCACGTTTTCACTCAGCATTACTCTAGCGGAGGCTCTATGCTGCAACTCCACCCCTGTGACAGGTCCCCAAGATTTTCCATACATCCTTTGAAATCGGGGTGGAGGCTCTCAAGCCTCCACAGCTATAGCATTCTGTGAGCCTACGGACCCAACACCACGTGGACACTGCCAGGGCTTCCTGCTGGTATTTTCCAAAGCTGCAGGTCCAGCCACACCTGGGGCCAAGTTAGACACTGCTGGAGCAGTCAAAGTAGCTGCGATGCTAGTGTGGGGAGCAGCATCCAGTGGTGGCCCAGGGCAGCCAGCCAGTGGACAGCATCTCAGGCCTATTCCCTGAGACCATTCTGTCTCCCTAGGCCTCTGGGACTGTACTGGAAGGGCTGGCCCCAGAGGCTTCTATAATGTCTTCAGGGCCTTTTCCCCCTTCTCCTGATAATCCCTTTCTTTTATGCTAATCTTCTCAGGACCATTGTATTTTTCTTCTGAAACTGTTCTCTGCTTCTCTACCACGGTGGCCATGCTGCAAATTTTCCAAATCTTTACACTCTTCTTCCCTTTTAAATTCTGGCTTTATGTTATGTCGTGCCTTTGCCACCATAACTCAGTGTAGGCTGTTGCAAGTAGCCATGCAGCTTCCTTTATGCTTTGTTGCTTAGAAATTTCTTCTACCATAGGGTCAGCCCATGGCTCACTTGGGAGAGCGTGGTGCTGACAACACCAAGTCAAGGGTTAAGATCCCCTTACCGGTCATCTTTTAAAAAAAAAAAAAAGAAAAAGAAAGAAATTTCTTCTACCAAGTTCCCTGGGTCAGCACTTTGAAGTTCCACGTTTCATAAAATTTTGGGACATATACAGAATGCAGTCAAGTTCCTTGCCAGTTCATAGCAAGAGTGATCTTTGCCCCAGTTTCCAATAAATCCTTTCTCATTTACATCTGAGACCTCCTTAGGAAGGTCTTTACTGTCCTTATTTCCATAAGCATTCTGGTTACCACCATTTAACCAGTTTCTAAAATATTCCAAACTTTCCCTGGTTTTCTTCTAAACTTTCACCAGCATCTAGGCTTTTTCTAGCATATTCTTCCAAATTTTTCCAACGTCTCCTCAACACCCACTTCCAAAGCTGCTTCCACATTTTCAAGTATTCGTTATAAGCAACACACCACTGCTCTGGTACCAATTTTCTGTATTTGTCCATGTCTGTTGCTTATAACAAAATACATGGAACTGGGTGATTTATAAAGAAAATGAAATTTATTGCTTATAGTTTCAGAGGCTGGGAAGTCTAAAGCCCAGGGAACAAATCTGGTAGTGGTGACAGTGATGCAGGGGTCTCACATGGCAGAAAATGGCAGAGCAAAGAGAGACTAACCTCTCATGTGCTCTTCTTTCAAAGCCCTCAGAACCACGCCTGTGACCACCATTTTTAATCCATTCACTAAGGCATGGTCTTACAATCTAATCACCTCTTTAAGGCCTCAGCTTTCAATTACCATAATAGAATTTCCCAGCCTCAATAGTTACAGTGGAAATTGAGCTTCTAACATATGAAGTTTGGGGAACACAATTTAATCAATCCACAGCAGTTCCATATCTTCGCTATTGTGAATACAGCTGCAATAGAAATGGGAATGCAGGTATCTCTTCGACAAGATGGTTTCCATTCCTTTGGGTGTGTCTTTGTGTATTGACCCAGTAAGATCTTGTTTCTTGAGCAGAACTCAGTGCTTTGTTTCTCATAGGCCTATGATAAGCATGTGAGCATGTTGCAGCCTCAGAAGAAGAAGAAGACCGCAGTGGCCCTGAGAGATTGCATTGAGCTCTTCACCACCATGGAGACCCTTGGGGAGCATGACCCCTGGTACGTTTCTCCCCACTCTCTGGGTGAAGGCACCCACGTGCCCCAGTACTCTGAGATCTGCGGGGGCCATCTGTGCGTACAAAAACCCTTTATATTTGGACCTGCTACTTTTTTTACATGGCCAACCCTACAACACAGTCCTTCTATGTGAGTTGTATTTTCCAGACTATAAAAACCATCACCCTGTTTTGGAAGGCAGGTCCCTGTCCTAAAGCATTAGTGTTAAGCACTGCCCAAAAGGATGGCAGCTGTTGTGGGATTGTAGCTGTGCCTCCATACATGAGTGCCTAGGTGGCACTGGCTCCCTGCCTCCCCTGCTAAGGAGAGGTTTCTCTTTTCTCTTAAGGTACTGTCCCAACTGTAAGAAGCATCAACAGGCCACAAAGAAGTTTGACCTATGGTCCTTGCCCAAGATCCTGGTGGTCCACCTCAAACGTTTCTCCTACAACAGATACTGGAGAGATAAGCTCGACACAGTTGTGGAATTCCCAGTCCGGTGGGTCCCTGTGATTGCAGTGTTAGGAAAATTAAAAAACAGGCGGGAAATCTGGCCACTGGTTAGCTGACAGGTTTGCCACCAAAGACTTTTCTGAATTAGGATGCATGTTGCTGGGTTCTGGGAGGTCAGATATTGGCTGTTGTAACCCCTCACCTCCTCATCCTCCTGTCTTCAGGGAAAAGACTCCAATAGAAGTACTTCTCGAGGTTCAGGGTGCTGCTGCTCATCTCTGCTACTGCTGGTTCCCCTACTGCTGCCTAACTGGCCTGTTTTTCCATCCATTATCAGTCCCAGGGAGCCTGATCTCAGCAGGGCGGCACAACCACAGCACTGCTTCTCATCAACAAGGGAAGGCAACCAGAGAGAGTAGTCTGCTAGGGAGAATTGGATTCTTATTGGGGCTGCCCCAATAAGAATAGTGGGGGTACAGACCCACCACGGTCCTGTCCCTGGGTCTGGCTGTCTGGTCATATCCTCTCAGGCCCCAGGATACAGAGTATAACTAAGACTGGAAAGTAAGTCAACAAGGTAGGAGTTCCCCACAAAATGCAGACTAAAATGCTTTCGAGTAGTGGGGGGGAATGGATAGATACATGAAGATAGTCATGTGAATGGAGAATCTAGGTGGTAGGTAATGAGTATTTGTTGTAAAATTCTTTTAACTTTTCTGTATGTTTGAAAATTTCCAAAAAAAAAAAATGTTTAAGGGGGGAGCAGCTTTCTGGGGTCTGTTTTGGCATTTAAATGATTTTGGCACCAGTTGTAATTCTATTAATAACAGCCATTTCTATACAGTTGCAGAGGCCCTTTTTGTCTGTCTCCAGATCCTTTCCTCACCATTTGGTCTGGTGTTAGAGTTACCCTGGGGGCTTCTCCCATTTGCTGGTCTGAATATGTCAGTACCCAGGGCCCCTTCTGTCATGGTGTGTTTGTTTATTCCTTCTCAAGTAGTTTTTTGAGTACCTCTTTATATTCTGGTCTGTTGTATAAGAGGGGTTGCTGGGTTACTCTGATTTTCTTCTCTGGAGTTTAACGTATTTAAGAGCTACTTTTGTGTTTTGTGCTCAGAGCTCTGAACATGTCCGAGTTTGTCTGTGACCTGTCAGCAAGGCCTTATGTGTACGACCTCATTGCTGTGTCCAATCACTATGGAGCCATGGGGGTTGGCCACTGTAAGTACTGGTGTCTGCTTCCTTCTGAGATGTTGCAATGTCCTTGGCCAGTCATCTCTCACCAGTCTCTCTCCCTATGCACTGGCATTGCCCTGAGCACTTCACTTACACAGTTCCACAGGCCTCAGGCTTCAGACTTTTTTGATACTTCTGCCCTCCCTCCATTCATTTTTTAAAATTAATTAATTAATTAATTGTTAATTCATTCATTCATTTAATTATTTTATTTATTTGTTTGTTTGTTTGTTTAATTATTTATTTGTCTTTTGTCTTTCTCCGTGTCCGGCAATGGACCGCAACCCTCAGTGTTGCCCCCGTACCGGACCGGGGACCGGCAACGGGATCGCTCGGTGGTGTTCCCGCGCCTCGCTCAGCCAGTGAGCAGGAACCGGTCTGTATGTGGGATCCAAACCCTCGGGCGGGAGCGCCGCCGCGCTTCCCAAGCGGCGCACTTATCCAGTGCGCCACCGGGCCGGCCCTATTTATTTTTATTTATTTATTTTTTTTAATTTTATTTTTCTGGCCGGTAAGGGGATAGCAACCCTCGGCACGGTGTATTCTGCACCACACACAGTGAGTGAGCGCACCTGCCATCCCTATGTGGGATCTGAACCCGCGGCCTCAGTGCTACCAGTGCCGCACTCTCCCAAGTGAGCCACGGGGCCGGACCTTAAATTATTTTTTATATTGTCATATTCTTTGATTCAATGACCCCACCTCTACGAATCTATCCTAAGAAAATAACTTGACATTAGGGAAGAGCTTTATGCACAGAGATATTCACCTATTTATAACAGTGAAAAGTTAGTAACAGTATTGGTGACTAACAATTGACATCTAATTATAGAAGAGTACACACCATTTCAAAATAAAATTAGTAACAACAGGGAAATGCCTACAATATACATTAAGTCAAAACAGTTACACAAAATTGTATCATTACAGAAGGTAGTATCACAACTATGTTAAACCATAAAGCAAAGAAACTATGATTGGGGTTGGAGAGAGTCTGGAAAGAGAGACACCAAAATCTTAACTATACATTTTTTTTTTGTCGTTCTACTTTATTTTCCAAAATTTCTAAAATGTGTTGGTTTACTTTTTTAATGAAAAGACCTAATACATTTTGTTACTTGTTTACAGAAAAACATTAGTGATGTTGAAGTGAGGAGCTGCATTTCCTCACATCACCTCTACTGCATCTGCTTTGGGCCAACTGCCACCACTCTCAGTGTTAGTACCCTAAGAGATGATACCATAGGAGGTGTCAGTTCCATTTATATTTATAGTGGATTGCAGAACTTCCCTAAACCCCAATTTTTACTCCTACACTGATAAGCTTTTTCTGTTGGTCCAAAAGTCTGATTTCCTGCCCCTCCATTCTTACTCTGTTACCTCCTGGCTCCAGATGGCTGCTCAGTCTCCAGCCCTCATGTCTACATTCCATGCCATCTAAAAAAAAATAAAAATAAAAATAAAAAGATGCAACTTTCCCTTTTAAGCAGACCTCTGAGGGTCTTCCTCCATTCCTCTATATCTATCATATTGGCTATAACTTGGTCACATCTAATTGCAGGAGAGGCTGGGAAATAAAAATTGTGCCTATTTGAAAATTGAGGCTCTACTGAAGTGGCTGGTAGTGATCTCTGATCATATTATATTCTGCAGTGCTCATTGTTCTACAACTTGTTTTTTCCTCCCAAGATTAATATATGTCTGTATTCATGTATACTAGTCAAATGTATCCATTTTTAACTGCTATGAACACCACTTGGGCAGATTTCTCAGCCACAGTTTTCTTGTCCATCTGGTTGTGTATGGGCCCACAGTTGAAACTCCAAGATTGAGAGCCACCATTGCTGCTTTTTTTTTTTTTTGTCCTTTTTGAGACCGGCCTCACCGCGCTCAGCCAGCGCACCGGTCATCCCTATATAGGATCCGAACCCGTGGCAGGAGCGCTGCTGCTCTCCCAGCGCCGTACTCTCCCAAGTGTGCCACGGGCTCGGCCCCACCATTGCTGCTTTTATTTATTTTTATTTTTTTTAAAAGATGACCAGTAAGGGGATCTCAACCCTTGGCTTGGTGTTGTCAGCACCACGCTCAGCCATTGAGCAAACCGGCCATCCCTCTATAGGATCCGAACCCGTGGCCTTGGTGTTATCAGCACCTCACTCTACTGAGTGAGCCACGGGCCAGCCCCATTGCTGCTTTTATATCAAGCACAGATAGTGTCATTAGGCCCTAAGCATCTTGTTGCCTTTTTCCATATTCCTTGTTCACACTTTGTACAATTGGTGCTATAGTGGGGAAACTGAGACTGGAGTGTTAAACAGCTTGCCCAGAATCACAGAACAAGTTGAGATTTGAAACCAGATCTCCATTAGAGTCTTAGTCTGGGTGGAGCAGGAATTGGGCATTATTGCTGGGATTGCTGTTATAAACACATCCTGCTGGGAAATAGTGTAAAATCAAGAACAAGCATTCATTGGGTATGGGGAATGCTTGGACCGTTATGAGAAATGTTTACCCAACCACAGATTTTTGACTCATAGTTTTAGAAAAAGATAAATTTAAGGTTTCTTGTGAACATCCCAGCTTTGCAAACTCAAACGTCCAATGTTTCCTTAACAGGATTATCCTGCAGGTTCCTCTTAGAGGCACTAAGAGCCTTCTGCTGATGGTAGTAGCCATCTGCATGGACACAGTGGGAGAGATTGATTTGGCTTGTTCTTTTGAGAGCTATTGTTTTGCTTAAATCTTAGAAGTATCAGCTGCTTTTATGGGTCCCCGGCTCTGGATTAGTGCTCATAGCCATCCTGAAGTTTGGCACTGGATATCTCTATTTTGGGGATTAGTTTCCCAAAATTATAGTTTATAGCCTTGGTCCCTGACAGCTCCATTCTTACTCTTTCTAGCCTTTTTGAGAAGGAACAGATTAGAAAAAAAGGTGAGTTGTCTTTTGGTCAGTATGACACTATAAATTATTTTTAATTCCAAGGTTTTTGGTTTTGTGTGTGTGCGTGTGTGTGTGTGTGTGTGTTTGTTTAGTGCAAGCCTAATAAGCTAGCCAGATTAATTTTCTGGTGACTGCTAGATCATTTTCTTTGTTGATTTGGCAGATACTGCATATGCGAAGAACAAACTGAATGGGAAATGGTATTACTTTGATGATAGCAACGTGTCCCTAGCCTCTGAGGATCAGATAGTGGTGAGTAGGCCCTGATACTTAGTTCTTCCTCTTGCCTTTAGAGATTAAAGCTGGGAAGGGTCTCTCTCAAGCTAGTTGGTTATTCGTCATCCTGATATGACAGTGGAAGCTAAGTGTGATAAAGAGTTGGCTGCCATTCATTTTTGGACCCTTCTTAAATGAGAAGCTCAACTCTCCTCAGGGTTCTATGTCAGAGGGCACCTGCTTTTTCCTGCTTCCCTGGCAGGGATAGCACAAGCCAGCCCCAGGTGGAAGGGCCTTCATGGTTGCCTCTGTGTTTGGATATACAGGGCAAGGTGACAGATCTCTGAGAGTTTTGAATAGTGAGAGAAAAGGTGGGGAGAATGGGTGATTTTTCCAGCCAGTGAATGGACTTTCCCCCCTCTTGTGTTTTAGACGAAAGCAGCTTATGTGCTGTTTTACCAGCGTCGGGATGATGAGTTTTATAAGACGCCTTCACTTATCAGTTTTCCTGGTTCCTCTGATGGAGGGATGAGACCAAGCAATTCACAGCAGGGCTTAGGGGATGACAAGGCTTGCAGCATGGACACCAACTGATGCTGACTCAGTGACTCTGCCACCCTACAGCACCAGTGTAATCCCCCAAGAGAACATCTTTGATGCTCTGAAGACTGCTAGTATACAGTCTAAAACCAAATGAAGAAATTCCCTTCTTTTATGAGAAAAAAAAAAGATCTTGTTTGCTCAGAAGGGTTATGTCAAGAGGCTGAATTATTTTTCTTTTTAAATAGGTGGTGAGAAATTTCTATAAAATCTGTGGAGCTGAAAAGTGGGGTGGGGTGGGGCTGCACAATGTGGTACGTCTGGTGGATTCCAAAGAATGGAGAGGAACACACTAACTGAGTATGGTGCAGCCATGAAAACTCACCTGCAGGGCTGCCCTGACTGTGGAGCTGAAAAGTGGGGTGGGGTGGGGCTGCACAATGTGGTACGTCTGGTGGATTCCAGAGAATGGAGAGGAACACACTAACTGAGTATGGTGCAGCCATGAAAACTCACCTGCAGGGCTGCCCTGGATTCCTGGATTTCTGGTTCTGGTGTCGATGCTGTTGATTCCAGTAGTCTGCTCACAGTAAACTGAGCCTCAAGAAAACTTGGTGGTGTCCCCTTCACCCTGGCTGTGTCACTGAGATGGGTTTATAATTTTCTAAGTATTAGCTACTAAAGCCCATTTCTGTTTTTCCCTTTTGAGTCTTCTTGGAATTTCCAGCTTTTTCTCCTAATGAAATGAAGATATTTATTGCTGGGGTCTCCTGCCCCTCAACCTCCTGTGCAGCCTAGCAGTTCTGTTATGTTTCTCACTATCCTTGATGAATTGAAACAGTTGGATACTGTATGAAACTTTAATTAGATATCACTTAAAGGGCGTTGGTACACAAAACTGCTGGGTACTGTGGTCCCATCCAGTTGTTTCCCTCCGTGGTGGCTTGAGAACAGGAACCTTCGTGGGAGTTTGTCAGGCCTAGAAAGGGCTCCTGTTAATACAGATTTGGTACTACCCAGAGACCCTCCAGCCTGGGTTCTCCCCCCGACCCCCTCCTCACCTCTCTCCCTCTCCCTATCCCCTCACCAAGATGCCCTGCCAGCTGCCCCCAGCACCACCACGCGCGGTGAGACCTGAGCTTGTAGTCCCGCAGCCTCCCTCTGTGCGGGGCCTTTGCTTCCCTTCCCGGCCGTGTGGGTTTAAAGAATACAGCCGAATACGGTTGTCTGGGCTTTTCTGTCTGACCTTTAACCTAATCCGTGGGGGTTGGGGCCGGTGCCCGGGCGCGCGCGGTGACCGTTGGTGAGGCGGCCGTGTGGCTGCGCTGCTCGGGGAGGACGCGGCTGCAGGCCTCCAGCCCTCGTCGGGTGTCGGGTAGGGCCCGGGTGTCGGGTAGGGCCCGGGCGGGCGGCCAGTTGTAAGGACGGGGTGAGTGGCAGGGGCGGGGGGGCCCGGAAGCGGGCGGCGGGGCGGGGTGGCTCTGGGGCTCCTGCCCGATTGCTAGTTCCGTCCAGGGATAACCAACAGATGACTCCCACCCACAGGGAGGAAAGTGTCCCGTTGCTCTTTGGCCTGTAGCCTGGGTCAAGTTCGAGGAAATCGTGGCCAGTGCCACGAGGTGTTTTGCAACATCCTCTAACGTCATTTTCGTGTTGCTCTGTGCATTTCCAACTTATCACATAATAAAGACATGGTCACTTTTAGGGGAAATGTCTGAAAAACTCAGAAGATGCAGAAAGGAGCTTACGGCAGCCATTGATCGGGCCTTTGAAGGAGTCAGTCATTCCCAGGAGTACACAGGCCCGCAGAGGCTGGAACTGGACCCCGCGCCGCTCTCCTCCCTGCCCGTTCACAGACTCCTCTGCAGAAGATATCCGCTGGCAGCCCGCTCTTCTGCTGCTCCTTTTGCTGCTGTCCCATGTGCTCCTGAGATTGAGAACCCTGCCTTTGCACCAACCCACGGCCCAGTAGATGCAAAACCACATGCTTTGTACCCCAAAAGAAAACCTCTCGCCAGCAAGGAAAACGTATGGGTGCATTCCTCCATTTTGGCACCTGAAAGACAGTTCTGGAGAGCTGCAGGAGATGGGGAAAACTGGAGAAAAGAAAGCTTAAGGTGATTCTAATTTGATAGTTCAATAGCTACAATTAAGGGGATTCTTGTTTCTGAAAAAACTGTTGAAGATCCTAGATTTAATTCATGACAGTGCTCTTGTTTTCTCTTGGGAGCTTTAAGACTGTATTTGTGAAATTCATAGTATTCTTCAGAATCTGGGCCAGAAAACTTCTCTCTCTCTCTCTCTCTCTCTCTCTCTCTCTCTCTCTCTCTCTCTCTCTCTCTCTCGATGCATTTGGGTTGAGGGGTTGTTTGTCAATCTTGGATTTCAAACCAGTCACGGAAATGACTTTGCTATAGCCAGAGGGGTAGTGAATGTAAATAACCTGATTTTTAAATAACCTTAATTTTATGCTGCAGAGACAGAAATCTTAATTTCGTAACTCCTGTGTTTGAACCCAGATACTGGGGACTTTGATACCCTCCTCTGCCCACACTGGGGAGAGGCTGACTGGATGGCCGGGCCCTGCTTCTAGCTTAATCTTTGCCTCCACTCCACTCCCCCACACCAGAGCTTTTTGAACTATCATCAGGTTAAGGTCTCCCCTAGACCTTTCCTTCTCTCATGTAGCTTCAAACTGCCTGGTCCCAGGCACCTTGACTTGGAGCGGGAATGACCATATGGGATGAAATTTCAAAGTCCTGCCATCTTGGCTGCTCCTTAGGCAGGGAATAAAGAGGCCATTTAACTGGTTCAACTCCACAAATATTTATATTGGTATTCATAAACATTAATGCAGTCTGTGATGATTACGAGTCAATGATGATGCTATTAGTCAATTTCTTCACTGATTTAGCAGTTTCTGACTGTCCTCTAATCATAGCATAAATGATAAATGATAGATTTTTGTCTTTAAGATTATCTAACACTGAGTTCCCCTCCAGTATTTTCATAAAAGAGGATCTAATTTTCCACCTTTCTTTTTCTCCTACCTATGGGCTGCAGGAAAGATATGGAGAGAGATTTGAAGGTTGACTCAAACATGCCACTCAACAATTCTAGCCAAGAGGTCACAAAGGATCTGCTTGATATGATTGGTGAGTATAGAGGGCCAGTCCATCCTCTCCTTGGGATGATAGGTCCTTGACACAGGCCTGAGTCAGCAAATGTCTTAGATTAGATTTAAAAAAAAACAAAAAAACTTATTTATCATCTCTTTATTCAGTAGATTTGCTTTGCTCACAGCAGACTCTGCATAGAGCAGTGAACTAAACAAACCCTGTCTCTGCCCTCGTGGAACTGATAACCTAGTGAGGTCACACATCAATCAGGTCATTTCATAAATGTTTAGTTACAATGAGTCCCTGAAGGCAAGGGATGGCAGCCCCTAAAACTTTGTGATTGAGCTTAGATCTGAAGGAAACAGGATATAGGTAAAAAGGAAAGAGTAGTCCAGTTGGGGTGGGTAATACAATTTTGAAAAAAAAATAAAAAGCCAAAGCTCTTCTATAATTCTACCACCCAGAGATAGCCACTTTGTTAACATACTGTACTATGCATCCTGTCGGCATGTTTTCTATACACAAGTCTATATGTATTCTGCGTGTGAACTACGTGTTCCCTATTTTTAAACAAGTCATACTACACAGTAGACAAACAGCTTCTAGTTAAGGGATGCATAGCTTTGGGTGCTACCTGAAGCTGTTGGCTCTGAGGGGTCTCCAGCTTATGGGGGATGAAAGGGAGGCCTGGTGAGGGGAGGTACTCACCCTAGGCCAACAGAGTTAAAACCCCTGCCAGCCCATGACTTTAGTGGACTGAGACTCCAACAGTAGCCCCGGCAAGTGAACTGGAGTCCACTGCCTCTGTCAGCCATCTTTCTCACCTTTACCAGCATCAGGTGGCATTTTGATTACCCTAAAGACCCCTTTTTTTCACACCATGTCTTGTCCTGCCTGCAGGTTAGGGAGTTCCCTGAGAGCCAGGACAAGTGTATTCATTTCTGTATCCTCCCACTTGCACATTCTTTTGGGACTGGCAGATGGTTGGGACTACATAAATGCTGTGGCCCGAAAGGAGGGCACCAAGCCCACTTTAATTTGGCACTCACTCTGGCAGCCCATCTGACCTGGGGCAGGAATGCCTGGCTTTGCACAGTTCCTGAAGAGTGACCACCCATTCATGGTTTTTAATTTGTGCCTGAAATGTCTTCAGAAACCTCTCTGGAATTGTAAAGCTGAATGTTCTTATTTTTAAGATCATACAAGCATCCGAACTATTGAAGAATTGGCTGGAAAATTAGAATTTGAAAATGAGTTGAACCGTGTATGTTGTCGCTGCCAAGGTTCGCCCTTCAAGGAGGAAGCCTGGGCCCTGCTCATGGATGAGAGTCCTCAGAAGGCCTCAGATGCTGACTCTGGCAGCCTGAAGCAGGCTTTCGATGATCATAATGTTGTTGAGACCGTTCTGGACTTGGAAGAGGACTACAGTTTGATGACCTCTTTTAAATACCAAATTGAGTAAGAAGAGTTGATTTTAGCTTTTATTCTTTACAGCAAGAGGCTGCCATCAAGGAGCCTGTGGCTGCTTCTGCACAGTGATCCTCAGGGTCCACATTTTTCAGAGGGTTGGCAGAACCTAAATTATACTCTTTTTAACTTCCAGTTATGTCCCCTTTTAAGCTGAGATCCCAGTATTTGTATTCTGTTGCTTTGAAATATTTCTTACTGTTGGTTTTTTGGACTTTTCTTGACATCTTAAATGTGTTTTTTTTTATTGATGTTCAATATATCCAGTACCCAAGGTAGGTGTGAGTCATGGGCCTCTGCTGTGTCTCTTGGTGTTCTTTTCTATGGGCCCCTGAAAAAGTACAGGGGCCACAAATCAGGGTGGGCTTTGTGCACCCCCTGGGACCAGCCTGTCCTGGGCCAGCTCAGCCTACACAGAGGAACCAGGGTCAAGCCAGACCTTGGCTTGGGTCCTCTGCTACCCTTACACAGTTTGCTCTCCTTGCACACTTTGCACCCAGGGCTCCCTGTTAGCCTGCATGGGCCCCATTCCCTCCTCGTGTCCAGACCTACCTTCCCATCTCTGCCCCTGCCCAGCTCAAAGGCCTCTACAGAGGCTTTCTGGTTGAATGAGAGGAGGTAGCAGGATCCCTGGCTCCTTCCTGACAGGACATTCCCATAAGGCTACCCTACCACACACCTGGGACTTCAGCTGAGGGTGGATGAAGAGAGAAGGGTTTAAGTACAGGTCCTGCCCATCCACCTTCATACCTGAACCTCATCCATCCCACTATAGGCCTGGAGACCCTGGAGACCACAGGGGGGTCCCCCAGCAATGACCATGCTGGGGTAAGACAGGGTGGGGAGTGAAGGAGGGAGCAGGCCATTGTCCTCCTGAGGTCAGCATAGCAGCAAAAGCTTAGCAGGGTTGGCTCTAGCCTCACCCTTGGAAAGAAAAGACACCATCAGAAATTATTTGGACAAATATTTCAAAACCATGATGTTCTCTCAGGAGACCTAATAAGCTGGTAGGCAAGGTTTGATGTCTTCCAGAAACTCAGTCTCAGGGAATTGCCCACCTCCTGAGCTAATAAAGGAGGATGAGGATGGGGGTGAGGAGGCTGGCACAGGGCTGTTTGTAAGACTTGAAGCCTAAACAAACTAGAGCTAGGGAGAAAGGCCCAACAGCTGACTGCCTGCCCACCAGGCCATCTTCTAGGTCAGTGACCCTGGCATAGGGCAGGCTGAAGAGCCAGCAGCACCCCTTCACCATAGGTCTGGTGATTCGTCTGGGCTCAAAGGCAGAGGCTGCATACCCATTCCTTAGCAGAGCTTGGCACAGCACCTGCCAGTGCCCCAAGAACTAAGGTAGACTCTGGCCACTTTGCTGGATGGGCCTCCCCAGAGGGCGTGCACTGGTTCCCACCCAGTCATGGCCACTGCCACTGCTCTGCCTGGGGCGGGCAGGAAGAACAAGGCTAACAGGAGGATCCTCCCAGGCTACCTGCCACTCAGTCCCTGCAGGAGGTGGCACCTTCAATAAGCATTCACAGCCTCTGAAGTTGGAGCCGGTTCTTCTCCCTGAGCAGGAAAAACAGGAGCAAATGAGAAGAAATGCTCACAGCATCTTTGACTCTCTCTGCTTGGATGAAGAATGAGCTGTCTGGATGGAGAGATATCAGGTGTATTAGTCCACTTCTGTTGCTTATAACGAAATACCTGAAACTGGGTGATTTTAAAAAGAAAACAAAATTCTTTTGTTTACAGTTTTTGAGGCTGGGAAGTCCAAAGTCCATCTGGTGGTGGCGACAGTGATCCAGAGGTCTCACATTGCAAGATGGTGGAAGCAGAGAGAACAGAGAGAAGACAGACTCTCCTCTTCTTTTAAAACCCTCAGAACCACGCCCCTGACCAGCATTTTTAATGCATTCACTTCTGCATGGTCCTACAATCCAATCACCACTTCAAAGCTCCACCTTTCAATTACCATAATAGGATCTCCCACCCTCTTAACAGTCACAGTGGGGGCTAAGTTTCTAATACCTAAAAAACTCGGGGGACACAATTCAAGCTTCAGTGAGTTTTGGGGGGACATAGGCTAATTGATATTCAAAAGGCAGGTCTCAAAACAGTGCATTCCAAATAGTATGCATGGATATCAATACTCTCCTATCGAGGAGGTGGAGCTTAATTCCTGTCTCTTCCCATTCCACTCTACATTATCACCACCCCTTGATGGTGAGCCAGATTAGAGACTCTTTTTTGAAGAGTCAAGTAAGGAAAGAGAAAAATAAACTTACAGTGGAGATACCTGGCAAACATTAACCAAGTGATTAAAGTTAACATCACCAGTGATGTAATGTGGATGTCACACACACCTTGATAGGATGTGACAAGAAGGGTGCTTCACCTCCATGGTATTCTTACCAAAAACCCCTGTCCTCATGGGTTTGTCTGACAAATATCAGACAAAAACCCAGATTGGGGGATATTCTACAGGATACCTGACCAGAATTCAAGACTGTCAAGGTCAGGAAAGACTCAAAAACTGTCACAGACCAATAGAGAATAAGGAGACATGATGACTAAATGCACATTGGAATCCTGAATTGCATCCTGGAACAGAAAGAGGACATAAATGGAAAAATTGGTGAGATCCATATAAAGGCTGGAGTTAATGTATTGATGTCAGTTTCTTAGTTTTGACAAATGTACCACAGTTATGTAAAATGTTAACATTGAGGAAGCTGATTAAAGGGTATATCACCATCTTTGCAACTTTTCCATAAATCTAAAGTTATTCCAAAATTTAAAATGCATTTAATAAAGTGCAATTGATCCCAAGTTTGTGAAAGTATGTGCATATGAGCACACGTGCAAAGAACTTATGGGGGGTGGGAATAAGGAGGATTATAGTCTTTTTTGTCCTAATTTATCTGCAGTGGACATATATCCTTTCTGGAGGGAAAAAAGAAAGAGTTTTTTTTGTTTTGTTTTGTTTTTTAACTCTTTTCTCTGTCAACTAGCCATGGGCATCCCCCACCAGGTACCTGCCCAAACCCAACCATCACAGTTTGCGGGGAGCTTGGTGGGGTCCAGGGACTGCAACAGAAGGGCTTGGCAATCAAGCAGTCCTTCACTGAGGGTGCTGTCTTCAGGGGCCAGATACTGTAGGTCTCACCAAGCTGTTTCTCAGGAGCTCAGTTCACTGGTCAGGGTTTAGTCCCTCCCCAGGTGGGGCTTTGAAGAGGAAGTGGCTGTTGTGAATAGTATCTGGCCCTAACTCTAGAAGGCTTTGAAATTAGAATTTTTTTTTTTTAAATTCCAAAGTGGATGGGCCGGCCCAGTGGCGCACTTGGTAGAGTGCGGCGCTTGGGAGTGTGGCGGCGCTCCCGCCAAGGGTTCGGATCCCATATAGAGACCGGTCCTCTCACTGGTTGAGCACGGTGCGGGCATGACACCGAGGGTTGCGATCCCGTTGCTGGTCGCGGTACGGGCGCGACACCTAGGGTTGCGATCCCGTTACCGGTCACAAAAAAAGACAAAAAGGAAAAAAAAAAAAAAAGGGGAGACTATAGCCCTTGGAAATGAAGTGCCAGCACAGGGTAGGGGTGGGGTTAGAAAGAGAGTTCAGGCTCTGCCTGGCTAGAAAGACAGGTATGTCTCTGTCTTAGCAAAGCCTTTATGTGAAAGTCAGATTCACCAAAAGGTAGTTCATCCTGGAATCTTTGAATGAGGAACTTTTCCTCACTGTAGAAAAAGCTGTTCAATAAAGCAAGGGAGCCCTGAGCCTCTGGCATGCCAGTCCCAGATTAGCAGGGGGTGGGCACATAGGTCCCCTTATTTTCCTGGTGACATCTACTCCTGTCTCTGTATCCCTGGCTCCCTGAAGTGATCCAAGGAGACTTTCCTGCCTTTGTCATCTGCACCAATGCAGTGGGCAGATGTGTGCTCATCTGCACAGAACAGGGTTTGGAAAATTGCTCTCCAGGAATTTAGCTGTGGCCAGGGGGTGGAGGGGAGGAGAATAGAGCCTAGAACATATATTTTAATAAAAATTCCTCAGGTTTGCAGGGATCTGGGAACAAAGCCTTCTCAGGGAGACTTGATAGTTGACCTTGGTCATGTCTGAGAAAATTTATAAATGTTTTACGTCATTCAGTTCTCTCCCCACAGCTCGTCTTGGCAAGCCAAACCTAATAGTCAGTTGTTTCCGTGGAAACGCCAAACTGCAATTTGGTAACCAGAATCAAAATAGAAACAAGGCAGATTCAAGAATAAACAGGAGCTTTGGAACCTGCTAGTTGCAGACTGCAAATTCAAGCCACAGCTCAAGGCATATGAAAAGCTGGGCCCATTCAATCCTATGAGAAGAGATTTCCAAGTTCCCATGGCTGCATCTCACCAGTGTTCAGGCCAAAGTCACCAGAAACCAGATTTGTAAACAGACTACTAGATTTTGTAACAATACTTAAGGCAGGAGCTGGTCTGTAGAAGCTCTAAGGAGCATCTGCAGGACGAGGGGAAGGCTGGTCAGTAAAAAAGACAAAAAGGAAAAAAAAAACTGGGCGAGAGAGTGGGTGATGAGTGGGGTGAGGAAGGAGGTCAGGAAAGGCCTCTCTGTAGGGATTGATACTCGAATGTCAAGACAATTAGGCACTGCAGTCAGCTTTATTTCCATCCTCAGGCTGTAGCTGGAGTTGTAGTAAAGGGAGGAGCACCTGGGTGGCTTTCTGGGCCTCAGGCCTATAGACCTTCTATCACATCACACCTGTGTAGCCACATACAGCTCCAGGAGCATCTGAAGAGCCCAAAACTTTGTGCGCTCCAGGGCCATGCCTGGGCTGTGTCATGCTCACCAAAATTGGCAGGAACACAGTAGTTTAAAAAAAAAAAAAAAGCCTTAGGTATAAGATAAGAAACAATATCCTTTCCTGATGACCACCAGAGACAGGCAGCGTAATTTTAATTAACCCAGCCTTGTTAGGAGGTAAGTTTATTGCTCATTCTACAAAGACACCCAACTCATGGAACACCAAGTCACTCTGACCTTTGGCTTTATTACATAAAATGAAATATTTCTGAAGAAATACAGGATTTAATAACTCACAGCAGAATGAAAGAACAAAGGATCCTGCTTTGACATTTCAAAATTGGACAGAATCATCAATAAGAGCACAGTTATAAATACAGTTCTCTAAACAGGGTCTCAATTTTGAATTAAAATGATTATTAAACTGTTCATCTTAGAGTAATAAAAGTTTCTAGATACAAACCTCTCTAGTCTATAAGACTCATGCTAACAGCTCAACAGGTACCTGTAGTTAGTCTGGCAAAGGCTGGAAGGAACCCTTTGTGTGGCTGGGCTTCCTTGCATAAGCAATAAAAACCAGCAGGGAAGGGAGCAGACTGGCAGAGGGCAGGGTAAGCAGACATCCAGTGAGACCCACAGGGAAAGGAGAGGCCAGGGCAGCCTGAGGCACAGCCCATATCTGAACTTCCCTGGTCTCAGAGCGGGTTGCTGTGATAGCCCATGGCTCCCAGCTACATGCCATAGGAGGCCTTGGTCTGGAAATGAGTGAAAAGCAGCTTAGGATGGTGTCTGACATCCCTGCCAAAGAGGTTGCAGGCAAATTCAACTCCTCCAGACTTTTATGGGACACACAACCCTGAAAACAAAGAATGTAAAAAAATAATAAATAACCATTGCTTTCTACAAAGGTCCACTCAGTGGCCCCAGTGTCACTGATTGTACTGGCTTGGAAATTAGCAAATTCTAGAAACTGTCCATCCCATGAAGATTTTCACTTTCATATAACACTGGAAAAGGGAAACCAATTTGAATGGGGTGTTTATTAAAATCATGAGAGCCTTAAGGAATAAAAAGATGGTATGTATCTTATCTATTTGATTTCTTAAGTAAACTTATGAAATTGAACTGGCAGTTCAATAAACTTGAAAGAACAAAATGTATGCTTTTAAGTGTTTTATCTTTATTTTTGATTACAAAATAAATACTTGTATTGCAAACATTCAAAAACTTCAGATATAAATGGAAAGCCAACATCTCATATAAAGCCCACTGCTCTCCAGAAATAATACAGGGCCTACAGACGCTATCATTAGCTAAAAAAGAGGACGGGAAAAAACAGCCAAGAAGAAAAACGTATTCGTGGTTTGTGAACAGTGGTGCTCTGGGCATTTGTTTGGGGCATGTCACCTCTCTTTCATTGGCAGTTTTAACATTCTTTCTCTGTTCACAAGACTTAGTGTGTCCTGTAATATGTCCACTGATCAAAAAATGCAAATGAGGGCTGGCCAGTTAGCTCAAGGGTTCAGATCCCCAAACCAGCCAGCCATGAAAAAAAAAAAAGAGCAAATGTTGTGGCAGCATAACTGGATAAAAATAAGAGGGGAAAAAAAAAAAAAAAAAAAAAAAAAAGAGCAAATGTTGTGGCAGCATAACTGGATAAAAATAAGAGGGGAAAAAAAAAAAAAAAAAAAAAAAAAAGAGCAAATGTTGTGGCAGCATAACTGGATAAAAATAAGAGGGGAAAAAAAAAAAAAAAAAAAAAAAAAAGAGCAAATGTTGTGGCAGCATAACTGGATAAAAATAAGAGGGGAAAAAAAAAAAAAAAAAAAAAAAAAAGAGCAAATGTTGTGGCAGCATAACTGGATAAAAATAAGAGGGGAAAAAAAAAAAAAAAAAAAAAAAATCCTGAGGCCCAGAAAGTATTGGTCATGTGTAGGGAATATTCTGAAGACCAAAAATGTTTGGAAGTCATGCTGCCACAGCAACAGTTCTGTGACAGCCTTTCTGCTATACAATATTTCATAAAGAAGCTAGCCTCCCTTTTACCAAGTACAGCCACCGTCCTCCTGGTGCCCCACAACCAAGATTCTGCCCCAGCTTTCATCACTGCTGTCTTCACACATTTCATTACAATAAATAAGGATGCACTTATCCCTTATGCCCTTGTCATGGGCAGCACCTGGTACCTTGAGCACTGAACCTGGCACTGCCCCCTACTGAGCACACCCCCCCAGAGCCTCTGATCCTGAGGGTCCCGAGCAGGTATTAGGGTCTTTCTGCTGTTGGCCAACCCAAGTGTTCTGCAGGTTGTCTTTCTAGCTGAGACCAATAAATCATAAGTTTAAGTCACTGTGGGCCTGTCAGAGGCCATCATCGCTGCTATCAAAACCCAGGTCATAGAGCAAATTCTTCCCTGGCTCCTTGCAGGGGGGGGGCTCTGAACTTCCAAGGTTGAGGTCACTGAACCAGCTCATCCGGTAGTCCCCTTGGGAACTGCTGGAAAGCAGCCTGTTGTCTTGAGAAGAGCATCCGCTGAGCTGCAAGAGGCTCCCTTGCATCACCTTTGCTGTCTTACTGTTTGTGACTGTTCCTCCCAGAACTGGGCAGACTAACTTTTTGGGACTTCTAGAGCCCTGCACATGTAGGGGCTGAGCAAGTGGTTCCTGCTGCCCCAGGGGGTGCTGAGGACTCTGGTATTTAGACTTGAAAGCACATGTCTTACTTGGGGTTTGTTCTCGCTTCCTGGCTAGGTGCCTCCCTCTGTGGGCTTTCCTGGGCAGCTGCTGCTTTTTGCCTGTCCCTCCTCTTTCTATAGTCCTGCCTTTCTGTTCAGTTACCAACTGTTCACATGGGTCGTGTGAATACATGCTTTTGGCTTGATATTTTTGGCAGGCATTCTTAGTGCTGGTTGCAAAGTTGTTTAAGTCCAGGCATATGAGCTGTGGGGTTCCCTGGGAAACCAGGTCCCTGTCACCAGGAACTTTGTGGTATGGGATGTTGGAGCCATGGTTCTTGGGACCTGTTTTAGTAACAGCCAAATTCTTGCAGTTAGCCTGCACTGCCTTGTCCTTTACACACCCACTTCCTTTATGGGACCTGACCGCCGACAGGGCAGCCTCTTCTTGGAGAGCATCACTCTTTGCTCCCTCACCCCAGATGTCAAACTCTCCAGGCTGCAGAGAGCCTGTACTGGGATTCCATGCATCAGCAAGGGCCTGGGTCTGCCATATAACTGGTTCCTCAGAGGCGCATTTTTCCTGCCTGGTGAAGTTGAGGCTCTGGGCCAGGGGTGGTGAGGTTTGAGAAGTGCTGTCTTTGACATGCCCAGGTACCCGAGGCACCAAGATCAATCTCTTCAGCTCTGCTAGGACACTGGGCAAGTTCAGCTGGCCCAGCTGCTCACACAGCTGCTGGAAATCCTTACTCTGCTGGGCAACTAAAACTTCAAGATGCTTCATGTTGGACTTCATTTCTATAAACTCTGCTTGTCTCTGGGCAGAGGAAGTGAAAAAGAGGAAAGTGATGAACAGTGCAAGTCAGAATGCAGAATAAAAAGTGAGAACAAACCAATGGATGCGCCAGCAGAACCAAGGCTAACACTTTGCAAGGCACCTCACAGGGTAAGCACAGCTACACTCTGGACAGGGCCCCCGGGGTCCACATCATGCCAGGGAACCTTGGGGAAGGAAACTCACCTATACTCTGGCCCATTACTAAGGGGTCTATGTTGGTCTCTGGTCTTGGCTGAAAATTTACAACTTTAAAGGTGTCTCTCTGGGTTTTAGTGACAAAGCCAAATACATACTAAGGAAAGAGGTCAGAGTTTAAACTTACAGCTTCAAATCTCTTCTGCATCTCAAGAATGGCCTGCTCCGTGTTGCGTTTGTCCTGCACTGCCTCAAACACCAGGCCATTCTGGGCCTGCACAGTCTCTTGCACTAAATACAAAACAATGACAATTCACCTCATGAAGACTGTGGTATGCCCCACCTGTCCAGACCACAGCGATGGAAAAGGGAAGAGCTAGACGCCTGCATGGACCACCTGAGCCTTCTCTGTTAGCGCCCAGGACTCTGTCCTCCCCAAACAGAGTAATTCCTCCTCAGTCTCTTCTTCCCTCCCTTCCTGAGAAAATCCCACCCAGGGAAGACCCAACCTCAGCACCTGCTGGGGACTCTGAGAATCTGCTGTCCAGATGACAGCTCCTCCTTAGCTTTCCTTCTTGCCCCTGTCATCAGAGAGATCTTTGTAGAATGTAGATACCATCATGCCTTCTCTGAAACCTTCACTGAAACTTTCAATGGCTCCTTACTGGCCACTGGACAAAGCCCAAATACTTAAATTGGCTAACAAGGGGCTGGCTGGTTAGCTCAGTTGGTTAGAGCATGGTGCTGATGACTACAAGGTCCAGGATTTGATCCTTGTACCAGCCAGCCACCAAAACAAAAAAAGTTAACAAAATTGAAAAATAAATTGGCTAACTAGACCCAGGCTCACTTCCCCCCATCCACTTCTCTTCCTCCTTGGTCCTGGGCTCTGTTTTCTGAATAATCTCTCACTATTGGCCCTTGTACATGCTGTTCCCTCAGACTGGAGTACTTCTGCTTCTATCCCTGTCACCTCACCCCTGCCCCCAGCCACCACGTTAGTCCAACTAATTTCTATTCTTTCTTCTGCTCTCAGTAGTCACCTCCTTAGAAAACACCATTTCCCACTGGCTTGGGTGCTCCTTCTCACTCTGCTGGTGGCACTGAGTGTGTACTCTACCATCACTTATCACCCTTCACTTATTTATCCCCTATTTACACTTGGACCCTAACAGGCTTACTGACCTGGGTGCTATCCACATCAGGACCAATACTGATTTCCCTCTTTTGCATGGGGAGATTCTACATACATACACACACACACACACACACACACACACACACACACACACACACACACACACACACACTTAATAAGACATTGTGTTGCAATTAACTATTGCCATCCTCTAGCAAGACTACAGGTCATATGAAGATGCTCTTACATTTATTTGACAAATATTTAATGAGCATCTACTATGTGCCAGGCACTATGGATATAATAGTGATCAAGGCAGATAAAGCTCTCTTGAAATTACAACCTTATCAGGAAAAACAGGTAGTTAATGAGTAATAATACAAATAACTGTTTATAGATATAATAAGTGCTCTAAAGAAAAAGCATACTGAGCTTGAAACCATGTAACAAGCAGACCTACTCAATTTCAGGGATAAGGCTTCCCTAAGGAACTGATATTTAGCCCAATTATAATTAACTCATGAGGGAAAGAATATTACCAACAGAAGAGCATGCTCCAAAAAGAACTATGAGATCAGCATGGCTGAAGCTTAGGGAGCAAGGAGCCAGGATGCAGGCCAAGTCAATTTGTGGACTTGATTCTAAGACTTGGTTCACTGACACAATTAAGCAGAGAGTTAGCATGATTACACTTTCTCTTTAAACGGAGCATTCTTGGCTGGCCGGTTAGTAAGTTGGTTAGAGTGTGGTGTTGGTAACACCAAGGTCCAGGTTTGATCCCTGTTACCAGCCAGCTGTCAAAAAAATTTTTTTCAAAAAGCATCTTTCTGGGGCCGGCCCGGTGGCGCACTCGGTAGAGTGCAGCGCTTGGGAGCGCGGCGGCGCTCCCGCTGAGGGTTCGAATCCCATATAGAGACCGGTCCGCTCACTGGTTGAGTGTGGTGTGGGCGTGACACCGAGGGTTGCGATCCCGTTACCAGTCAGTAAAAAAAAAAAAAAAGTAAATTTACAAACATGAATGGATAACCACAGAAAATGGTATTTCATCAGTAGGAATCAGCAATTTTGCACAGAAAGCTATGAAAGATGCTGTTTACTGAAGCTGGAACAAAATTGGAACAGAGAAGATGAATTTAGTGCTTTGGAAAGTGTAAAAGCTGCTAGTGAACTCTATTCTCCATTATATCAAAAGGAACCAAAATTAACGAAGTTCTTGCAGAAAATCCAGGACTTGTCAACAAATCTTGTTATTAAGATAGTTGGCTGATCAAGGTAACACTGAGTAACCCTTCAGAAATAGATGAACTAATGAGTGAAGAAGCAGATAGGAACTAAGTAGAATCTATTGAAGAATGAAAATGGGACCCCTAAATAAACTAGTATGAAACAACTTAATCTAGAATAGTTATCTTAAATTAGTGGTGGATAGAAACCTAAAATAGCAACTCTGGCAATATCAGTGGAAAAAGAAACTATTTGCAACTCTGCTCCTGGAAGAAAATACCCCTTAACTTCCTGACAATTAGAGATAAACACAATATGCATATTTTTCACAATACTTTGTGATTTTTAAGCTAGGCTCTAGGCTCTAGTTATAATAATAAGAACTCATGAAATTGTCTGTAGTAAAATCTACTGCTGTTATGAAAACATTTATAAAAATGTAACTCAGGGGCCGGCCCGTGGCTCACTCGGGAGAGTGCGGTGCTGATAACACCAAGGCCCCGGGTTCGGATCCCATATAGGGATGGCCGGTTCGCTCACTGGCTGAGCGTGGTGCTGACAACACCAAGTTAAGGGTTAAGATCCCCTTACCGGTCATCTTTAAAAAAAAAAAAAAAAGAAAGTGGCTGTTTACTTATGTGCTGGATTCTTGCTCCTAAACTCAATTAGTCAAATATTTTTCAGACATCCATGTAGATATTTGTAATAGAGAGAAAATGTAATTATTCTTCCCTAGAAGAGTTCCTAAATAGCAATGTTTCTTAGCAACAGCAGACATTCCCAACTCTCACAAAAGCAGAGGATAAGAAAGGAGAGCAAAGTGTTCGATTCTGGATTAAGTGCTCAAAAAGCATCGGTCTGTGGTCCCACATGCTCTGTCCTTGTCCCCAGGGAAACATATGTTTGGGTTTTCTCCTTTACAGGAGGAGCTTTTTAAAATCAAACTCACTACTTCCAAAGTCTATCAATTTTTTTTCTTTTAAAAATTTTTAGTTAGGGGCCGGCCCGGTGGCGCACTGGATAGTGCGCCGCTTGGGAAGCGCAGCGGCGCTCCCACCCGAGGGTTCGGATCCCACATACAGACCGGTTCCCGCTCACTGGCTGAGCGAGGCGTGGGGGCGACACCGAGGGTTGCGATCCCGTTGCCGGTCCCCGGTCCGGTGCGGGGGCAACACTGAGGGTTGCGATCCGTTGCCGGACACGGAAAAAGAGACAAAAAGACAAAAAAAAAAAAAAAAATTTTTAGTTATAAAAATAACTCAACACCATAACAGTATAAACAGGCACACGATGAATAATGATTGACTCTCTCCCATGCAGACCTTGTTCCCAACTTCTGGATTAACAATATTAGCAGTTTCTGGAATTTTACATTAATACATTTGTATATCCGTATATACATTATAGATCCTGTGTGTGTGTTCTCTAGAAGAGGACTCATTTCATTTCTGCTTTGACTATAAACATTAGATATTTTTAGCATTTGTGTAATAATGCCACTTAAAATCCATTTTCAGCCTGGCCAGGTTAGCTCGGTTGGTTAGAGCACATTGTTATAACACCAAGGTCAAGGGTTTAGATCCCTATACCAGCCAGCCGCCAACAAACAAACAAACAAATAAATAAGTAAATAAAGATGGTCACTTGAAACTCTAAAAAAAAAAATCCAATTTCATATTCTGAACAATATCGTCTGTTTTCCTGTTAAGATGATTTTTTTTGTGTGTGTGTGTGTGTGACCGGTAAGGGGATCGTAACCCTTGGCTTGGTGTCGCCCGCACCGCACTCAGCCAGTGAGCACACTGGCCATCCCTATATAGGATCCGAACCCACGGCCTCGGCACTCCCAGTGCCGCACTCTCCTGAGTGAGCCACGGGGTCAGCCCAATTAAGATGATTTTTTAAAAATTCATTTGTATTTTAGCAATTTGACAAGTGCTCAATTGAGATAAGATCAGATTATGTTGTAACTTAGAAAGGAATGCTTTTCTACCGATGGCCAGTGATTTTCCTTTTACTCTGTAGTTTTGTTCTCCCTGCTGTCTTGATGAGAACCTGAGGAAAGATCTGGGAGCCTCCTCAGCCTGCACCTTTTTTTAGAGAAATCTCAATTTTCACTGGCTAGTCACACTCCCCCACAAGATGAGTCCTGGAGCAAACTATGTGCACATGAACAGCACCTTGCTGTTTTAATTTAACAATGAACAGATAATTCCATTCCAACATGTTCATGTAAATTGATCTCGTTCTTCTTAACATTATGTGTTTCGCTTTTCCCGTTTTAAAATTATAAAAATGTTGCCCATGTTTTCTTCTAGTTCTTTTTATGAGTTAATCACCACACTTAATATACCGTTTCATATAAAATGTATTTTGATGTATAGAGTTATCTATTTTCTAAAGGAGACATTTTTGGTTTTGATAGTGGGTGCTCCTTTTTATTTTCCAAATGATCATATTTTCCAATAGAACTAATACCTATCAGATGAAAGTTATGGCTCTCTACTTAGTTGGGCCACCTAAAGCCAACGTAAAGTAGGATATAGGTGGTGTTGGTAATTCATTTTATTACTCTGGTCCATGGGGTCCTCAGCTGATGAACAGGAGGAGTTAGATTAGATGGCTACAGTTACTCTCTAGTTGGGCAGGCAGACCGTAACTGGGAAAAGATTTCACTACTTCATTCTGTAAAGCCACCAATTACATAATAACACAAAACAGCACTTCCACACAGTATCTTTACTTTTACTTTTCCTGTTGAACACAGGCTAAAATCCTGCAGAATGCTCTGAGTGGAGCTCAGCGCTTTATGCTAGATGGACTGGGCCTAGTCACATGATAGAGGATTTATCTGGTTCCTCTCTAAATGTCTAATTTCCTGCTCCTGATCATTACCTACCAAGAAAGGGAATGATTCTGGCAGGCTACCTATTTCCATTTCCAAGAATGACCTGGCCTTTTTCTTTGTTTTGTTGACTGGCATAGGGATTGAATCCTGGTCCTTGGTGTTATTAGCACCACGCATTAACCAACTGAGCTAACTGGACAGCTCTAGCCTTTTAATTAATATAATGCCACTGTGTTTGTTACTGTTTGTCTTCTCAGTGTGGATCCCTCTTCTGAGTCTTACCCTCTGAAAATTAAGGAACCATCGGGGGCAAAAGATCAGAATCCCTGTGCCTACTATAAGCCAGATTCAGTTCTAATCCTCTCTCTGCCTTGATCTTGTGTTGGGGCCTTGGAAACTTCTATTCCCTTTTCTGGAACTTAAATGCCACACTTTTGCTGCAATTCTTCTTTTTGTACTTCACCCAGGGTTTTTGTTTGTTTGTTTGTTTCCCAGCTGGACAGTACATTCATTCACCCAGTTTTTTTTTTTTAAAGATGACCGGCGAGGGGATCTTAACCCTTGACTTGGTGTTGTCAGCACCATGCTCACCCAGTGAGCTAACCGGCCATCCCTATATGGGATCTGAACCCGTGGCCTTGGTGTTATCAGCACCACACTCTCCCGAGTGAGCCACGGGCCGGCCCCATTCACCCAGTTTTAAATGCAGAAAAGAACCAGAGTGCTTTCCTTGGGCACTTACACATGACTTATTCCATATAAAGGAAGCATCCCTGATTTGCTTCAGCTTTCTACTTTGCTACTTCTTGTGGGGTAACAGTCCTAGGTTCCAGAACCAGTTTCCGAACAGATTTACAGTTGCCCTGTGTGTGGGCTACCCAGTTTGGAAGCCAATGGACAGATGGGGATTAATTTCTAAGCCACACAAAGGCACTGATTTTTGTAAATCATGAGCAATCCATCCCATGGCATTTGAATAAGTTGACTTCAACTTGTTTAAAATAAAAAATAAACACACAGACATATGCAAACAAGTGCAGGTGTACATTCATCAGCTTATTATTTTGCTGAGAAACTGGTCATTCTGTAGAGGTATCTGCCTAAGAAGAACTGTGTATTGGCTCTCTCCTATTTATGAGGGTCAGGGCCGTGGTTTCATTTAAATGTAAATCACTAATTGGTGGAGCAGGGGGGTTTACAAACCACAAACTGTAACTGAAATTGAGAATGATGCTGTGATTCACTACAAAACAGCTTGTACTGAAACCAAGGCAGCAAGAAGAACAGCAGGTGACAAGTATTTCTAACTCCTAAGGAGGCAGTGTCTCTATACACAGCACAGCCAGCAATTCATTTGGGACTCAGGGATGCTGCTGATTCACTTCAGGCCGTGAGATGAGAAATCGGGCAGAGCTACCTGCCCTGAGGCAGCAGGATTACCGGGTGGAGGACTAGTGCTTCACAAAAGGCACTGTGGGACCAGTGCATTGTCATATAGAGGTGAGTCTCACTACCCAGTATAGCATGCACCACATCTCTTCAGGGCTAACTTTATACACCCACTCTCATCTGAAACACTGCATGGAACCTCACCACTGGAAAGCTGGCTAGGGTCAAAAAGTTCACATTCACTGCTCGCCAGTGCCCTCTGCTGATAACCTCAAACAGACACTCACATGTCTTGGCCACAGTCTCCAAAGAATCCAAAATAGATTGGCTTATTGAACTGAGATGTTCCTCAGACTTTTCCACAGATGTCTGCAACTAAGAAACCCAAAATTAAGAAAGAATTCACAGACTGTTGCCTTAATTGACTAACTTGGAGGACTGTCATTTAATGACAAAAAAGGATAGTTAAAATATTGCTATCCCACCCACATGCAGTAAAGCCATTACAACATAATCATCAAACTTCTTAAAATGTAGTATGTTCTAACTCCTTGAAATGTAGCTTATACTTACCCTTTGAATGCTTTCTCTGATATGGGGAACAAAGTTGTAAAGAGTCTCACTAGAAGAACAAAAAGAAAACAAATCTGTGCAATATTGAAATAGTATGTAACAGAATTGATTCCATGAACATGGCAGGTCTCCACCTCAGGCGGCATCAAAAACACTGGTTGATCAGAGCTGGAGACTAAACCTTAGTACCCTGCTGAAAAAAAGAACAGACTTTTTGAGAACATTTCTAGGGCAAATCACTTTTTTCTTTCTTGAATCCACTTTATATGAATCTTAAACGAGGTTAAATTTTAGCAACTCAAGTGGTTACCAGAGTAGAAAAGACCACCTTTCATTTTTACAGCAACACTGGCTTCATAAGGTAGTAGCTTCTGGGCCGGCCCGTGGCTCACTCGGGAGAGTGCGGTGCTGATAACACCAAGGCCCCGGGTTCGGATCCCACATACAGACCGGTTCCTGCTCACTGGCTGAGCGTGGTGCTGACAACACCAAGTCAAGGGTTAAGATCCCCTTACCGGGCATCTTTAAAAAAAAAAAAAAAGGTAGTAGCTTCTGGGCCGGCCCGTGGCTCACTCGGGAGAGTGCGGGGCTGATAACACCAAGGCCCCGGGTTCGGATCCCACATACAGACCGGTTCCTGCTCACTGGCTGAGCGTGGTGCTGACAACACCAAGTCAAGGGTTAAGATCCCCTTACCGGTCATCTTTAAAAAAAAAAAAAAAAGGTAGTAGCTTCTTTCTGGTAGTCCAAAATTCCTGGACATATCTTAGTCTTATCACTACTTTGACTGTAAAAATGAGGTTAGTATAGAGGCAATTCTGGGGAAAATATTAATTTCTTTCTTTTTTTTTTTGTCTTTTTCCGTGTCCGGCAACGGATCGCAACCCTCAGTGTCGCCCCCGTACCGGACCAGGACCGGCAACGGGATCGCAACCCTCGGTGTTGCCCCTGCGACTCGCTCAGCCAGTGAGCAGGAACCGGTCTGTATGTGGGATCCGAACCCTCGGCGGGAGCGCCACCGCGCTTCCCAAGCGGCGCACTAGCGCAGTGCGCCACTGGGCCGGCCCCGGAAAATATTAATTTCTAATAAAAAAAATAAAACTTTCACAATTATTCCTCAAATAAATATTCCGCTCTTAAAAAGACTCAGACATGGATTGTCATTAATAAAATTTTATAGATTTTCGTTTCTTTAATCTACAAAATACAAATGCAGAAATCAAAATTTGAAATGCAATAAGACAATTCTTCATACCAAGTCTTTTGGATGCTTCACCATACCACTTTAAAAGAAGAATTTTCCACAAACCTGCCAGCTGCCAAGAAAAAAAAGAAGGTACTTAAAAGGAGAATTTTCAGGAATACTACAAACCATATGTTTTATATGAAAGAGACTGGGATATTACTTGAAAATAATAAAAATATTAAAATGAAAAGCTTAACAAATTAAGGATGTTAAGAACAAAATGTTATTACATTATAAAAGCAGAGAACAAGAAAGAGTATCTAAAATTGTAAACAGCAGAAATTTAAAAATTAGGTATAACAGTTAAAAGATAGTTAAGCAAATATGATAGAAAATAGAATAAAAGAAAGAGAAAATAGATAAAAGGCAATAATAATAATAATAATAATAATAATAATAATAATAATAATAATAATAGGATCAACCCAAGAGATCAACATATCTCCCAAATTGGAGATCCAGAGAGAGAGAGAAGAGTGAAAATAGATTTTCGAAGATGTAAGAAAAATTTCACTTGGGTCTGGCCCCACTTGGAGTGAGTCTGCCAAAGTGCTCCAGTCCATCCACTTTGGGGAGAAATCCGCCGTGGAGCCCCGCCCATGCACTACTTCAGGGCTTTACAGAAGGTGACATGGGCTGTTGCTTCCTGAAAATGTCCCCCTCACTGATGCCTTTTTCAAAGATGTGGAAGCTGAGACATTAGGGAGGTTAATTATCGGTTCACCCAGAATATTCTGAGAGCAGAGGACAACTGCAAAACCCAGGCAGGCAAGCAACAGAGCCAGCCAGCCGCAGGGGGTCCTCGGATGGGGCAAGGGTCTCAAGCCCCGCCCCACTCCCCTCACAACATCATAGAACATACTTATTAGCCACTTGTGTTTCTTTGGGGTGTGTGACTTATTTGCTCATGTCCTTCACCAAATTTCTACTTAGATTTTTCTAATTCATTTTTAAGAGTTCTTTTTGCATTAAGGATGTTAATATTTGAGTGTTAAATTTATTCCTTATCAATTGACTTTAAATTCAATTTGTGATATTTTCCTTAGTTTCTATGTTGAAAATTTTCTATCTAAACATTAAATAAAAAATAAAATAAAACATCTGACTCAAGCGATTATTGGTTGAGCTTTAGAGAGATAATATTGCTGTTGTGTCTTTCTCTTCAGCTGTAGGCTGCATCTGATAAACATCACAGAATTGGACCTGATCCATTAGATATATATTTTTGGGCCAAACATTTAAAGGAATGATCTCAAAGAGAAGTGTACAGTTTTGATTCTTAATAAAGAATTTCCCTTGATTTAAAAAAAACAAAAAACAAACAAACAAAAACCCCAGAACCTAAGGATACAAATTTATAGATTGAAAAGAACTATCCAATGTCCAGGCATTATGACATGCCACATCAAAGCATGTTACAATAAAATTTCAAAACTCTATGGATAAGTAGAAGATCCTAAAAACTTCCAGAAGGAAAGCAAGAGACATACATAAGAACAGGAATCAGTATGTCATCAGACCTCTTAAAAGCAACATGGTAAGTGATAAGACAATGGAATGCTGTCTTAGACATTTAAAGGAAAAATAATTTCTAATCTAGAATTCTATATCCAGCCAAATTTGCAATCAAGTGTGAGGGAAAAATAAATAATTTCAGATATGCAAGTTCTCAAAAAAAATTTTTTAGGTGCTTATGGAGTTTGGATGTGTTGTCCCCTCCAAAACTCAAGTGGAATTTTGATCCTCAATGTGGCAGTGTTGGAAAGTGATTGAGTCATGGGGTGGATCCCTCATGAATGGATTAATGCTCTCCCTGGGGGAGGGGGATAAATGAGTGAGTTCTTGCTGTATTAGTTCCCACGAGAGCTTACTGTTTTTTTTTTCCTTTTTGTCTTTTTTACTAACCGGTAACGGGATCGCAACCCTCGGTGTCGCGCCCACACCGGGGACCGGCAACGGGATTGCACCCCTCGGTGTTGCGCCCGCACCATGCTCAGCCAGTGAGCGGGAACCGGTCTCCACATGGGATCCGAACCCTCGGCTGGAGCGCCACCGCGCTCCCAAGCAGCGTACTCTCCAGTACACCACCGGGCCGGCCCGAGCTTGTTGTTTAAAAGACCCTGGCACCTTCTCTCTCTCTCTCTCTTGCTTCCTCTCACCATGTGATCTGCTTGTACCTGCCAGCTGCCTGCCACTTTTCCACCATGAGTAGAAACAGCCTGAGGCCCATGCCAGATGCAACTGTCCCAGAATCGTAAGCCAAATAAACCTTCTCTTCTTTATACATCACCCAGTCTCAGGTATTTCTGTTATAGCAACACAAAACAGACTAAAACAGGTGCCATGCACCTGTTCTCAGGAAATTTCTGGAGTTTATGTTCCACCAAATCCAAGGAGTAAACCAAGGAAGAAGAGAACACAAGATTGAAGTAACAAAGTATCCAACACAGGAGAGAAGAGGCAGGAATACCCAGGATGATGGTGAAGAGAGGATTCAGGATGGCAGCTGTGCTACAGACCTAGAGAATATCAAGTTCAGATTGGAGTTAGGAGGGATGCCTCTGAGAAGAAAATAAGAGCTCCAGGGGACATGTAGCAGTGTCCAGTACTACACTGGCTATGGTACAGGGGAAGGTTTAGTGTACTCTGGATGGGGGTGAGAGGATGGAAAAAGTGCAACAGAATCTGTACTAGACTAATTCTGAGATTTGGTATGGGGAATTGTCTATGGCAAGTAGCCCTTGGCAATTGTAGGAGCCTGGCAAAAACTTCAGCGGCCTAATTTTCTTCCTTGGAAATCAGAATTCTGATTCCTGCCCTCACCCCCACCCCCACCCCACCACCAGCTACATTTCCACCCAGATAGATGATATTCCTATACTCCTTTGCAGCTAGGTATGTCCATGTGAGTAAATTTTAGCCAGTATGAAATATAAGCAGAAGAGTTGCATGCAACTTTCAAGAACAGTCCTAAAGGGAAGGGAAGATACCCTTCTTCCTCCTTTTATCCATCAGCTGTCTGGAACTCTGATGTAACAGTTGGAGCTCCAACAGCCATTAAGCATCATGAGGTCAGGGTCCACAGTTTTAGGGACCATGAAGCCACCATTCCAGCCCTGGACCACAACTTCAGGATGATTTCTGTATTAAAGAGAAATAACCATCTATCTTTTTCAAGCCTCTATTATTATAAGTATGAGTGAGTATACATTATATGCAGTTGAACATAATCCTAATAAAATGAGCCACCCAAAATTTTTAAATATTTTAATTTTTATTCTAATTAAAAAAGTAACATATGAAATTAGTGTGTGTGTTTGTATTCTACTAGTTTTTTTTTTAAAAGATGACCGGTAAGGGGATCTCAACCCTTGGCTTGGTGTTGTCAGCACCACGCTCAGCCAGTGAGCAAACCGGCCATCCCTATATAGGATCCGAACCCATGGCCTTGGTGTTATCAGCACCGCACTCTACCGAGTGAGCCACGGACCGGCCTGTATTCTAATAGTTTTAACACATATTTAGGATTCAATAACCATCACACCACAATTGGGACACAGGACAATTCTGTTACTCCAAAATAATCTTTCATGCTGTGCCTTTGTGGTGAATCCTAGCCCACACTCCTCATCCTTGGTAACCACTGATCTATGCTCCATCCCTACAGTTTTGCCTTTATCAGAATGTCATACAAGTGGAATCATAGTTTGTTCATCCATTCATATACAGAAGGACATTTGGGTTGTGCCCAGTGTTTGGTGATTATGAACAAAGCTGCTATAGACATTAGTATATAAACTTTTGTGTAAATATAAGTTTTCACTTATCTAGGGTAAATACTTAGGAGTAGAATTGCTGAAACATACAGTAAGTTATGTTTGATTTTATAAGAAATTTTCAAACCTTTCTAGAATGGCTGTATCATTTTATGTTTCCCCCAGCAATAGTTCCAGTCACTCTATATATTTGCCCAGTACTTGGTATTGTCAGTTTTTGTTTGTTTTGCTTTAACTTTAGTAATTCTAATAGATATTCAGTAACGTATCATTGTGATTTTAGTTTGCATTTCCATAATGGCTAATGATGTTGAGCATCTATTCATGTACTTTTTTGCCATCCATATATTTTCTTTGATGAAGTGTCTACTTAAATCTTTTCCCATTTTTTATTGAGTTGCTTGTTTTCTTATTGTTAAGTCTTGAGAGTTTTTTATATATTCTCTCTATAAGTCCTTTTTTGAAAATGTAGTTTACAAGTACTTTCTGTGAGTCTGTTTCTTATCTTCATTCTCTTAACAGTGTCTTAGCAGAGCAAAAGTTTTAAATTTTGATTAAAAAAATCCCAGGAAACTCAAAGTCAAATCATTCACACTTCAAATTCTTTTTTTTTTTTTTTTGTCTTTTGTCTTTTTCCGTGTCCAACGGATCGCAACCCTCAGTGTTGCCCCCGTTCCGGACCGGGGACCGGCAACGGGATCACAACCCTCGGCGTTGCTCCCGCGCCTCGCTCAGCCAGTGAGCGGGAACCGGTCCGTATGTGGGATCCGAACCCTCGGGCGGGAGCGCCGCCGCGCTTCCCAAGCGGCGCACTATCCAGTGCGCCACCGGGCCGGCCCCACACTTCAAATTCTGGTTTCCTTCCCCAATCTACATGCTACCAGGAAATATTGAGAGGAACTTTAAAGCAGTGTTTCAAAAAAAGGTTTTTCTAGGCTGCAAGAAACCTCATTCAAACAAAATACACCCCCAAACCTAGAGAACAAAACAATTAAGACTGCTCTCTCTGAAGCAGTAAACAGGTGGGGGCACTGCTCATCTGCAGTCCCCTCCTATATTCCTGAAGGGCCTCTGAGAAACTGGTAGGCTTCTAGAGTCTAGATTCCTAGGGGAAAAGTCTGTCAGTGTCTGGGAAATATTTATTAATCAACAGAATCAAAAACTTCAAATAGAGCATTTTGCTTTCCTCACTAAAAGAAGATAGGTATTCAGTATAAAAGATACCTAATCTAGGAGTTCTTCAAGAAATTTCGTCTCTTTCAACATGAGCATCCTTGTGGTGACCAGCAATAGATTTTCACAGTCACAGGAATAATAAAATGAAATATCCCTACTTGGGTGTTATAATTTCTGTGAAACCTAAATACGTAGCCTTAATAATAACTTACTACCATGTTAAGAACAAATTATTTTCTCTGTGACTTCATCTTCATTATTTACAAAATAATATAGCAGTTCTGATATATTATACATGTATTTTTTTTTTTTTTGAAAGATGACCGGTAAGGGGATCTCAACCCTTGGCTTGGTGTTGTCAACACCACGCTCAGCCAGTGAGCTAACCGGCCATCCCTATATAGGATCTGAACCCGTGGCCTTGGTGTTATCAGCACCACACTCTCCTGAGTGAGCCACAGGCCGGCCCTACATGATTGTTAAAAATGTATATATATCAAACACAAATAAGTATATGTATGAGAAGGCACAATGTTGACAGGGTGTTAAGATGGCTACCAGGGGTCACTTCCTGACCGAAGAGAAGATGTGGAGTGGGCTGCTACCTCCTCATCTAAATGAAAGTGATGTTGAGTCAGATTCTGAAGATGAAGCCACATTAGAGAACTCTGTACTTAATTAACATGAAGATAAACAGGATGGGACCATTGAAAAATAGAAATCTCAGATTTACCAGCAGATGGACCAAAAACTAAAACAGAGGCAAATGTAAATGCACATGAAGAGTGTCCTTCTAGAATTCCCTTAAGTATGTGGAATAAACTTCAAAAACTGCATAAAAAACACTCTGAACAGAAAACCTCAACCTCAAGATTCAGGGGGAAGAAAAGAAAACGCTCCAGAAAAGGTAAATTGAAGAATGAAAAAGAATCTCATAGTGAACATTCCTCAAGTAAAACCCAGTGGAAGAAGCTTACTCAATATTTTGGAGTCACTGATAGATTTGAACCCCCTGTTAAAAAGAAAAAGATTGAGAAGTCAGGCCATGAAAAGAAGCCAGATCAGGCTGTGGAGGAGTGGAATACTGAGAAGGCTGAGGAGCTTAGAACCAGCTAGTTACTCAAGAGCTTGATGTAAAAATTGCCAAAGTAGTTGCCTGCCACAGCTTTGTAATAGCCAAAAAGGAAGCTGAAAATTCATAGGCTGCTCAAAAAAAGAAGAAACTAACATAGGGGTTTGAAGCAAAGAAGAGATGGGACAAAAAGCAACATGGGATATACGTAACTTGTCAGAGCTCTTCAAGACATGTAGACTTAAGTGCTCAATTTACTGAAAAGTTTTTTTTTTTGTTTGTTTGTTTGTTTTTGCTTATGTTAAATATGTCAGGAAATTGACAGAAGTAGAAAAAAAATAAGCATAAAATTTGGGAGTTGTGGGCCGGCCCGGTGGCGCACTGCTACAGTGCGCCGCTTGGGAGCGCGGTGGCGCT
>NW_007726314.1:700610-727809 GCF_000696425.1 Galeopterus variegatus | reverse complement strand
CGGTACGGGCGCGACACTGAGGGTTGCGATCCATTGCTGGTCACGAAAAAAGACAAAAAGACAAAAAAAAAAAAAAAAAAATTTGGGAGTTGATTATCAACTCTTCTCAATCTTTCTCTAAGGAGTTCATCTTATCGAAGTGGATGAAATGAAGCATTCTGTTATTTGTGTAAGAAGTCTAAGCTTATGTGCAGAAAAAAAAAGATAGGTTTTATTTATTTATTTATATAGATCTACAGTATAAAATCAATTTTGCTTTTTCATCCATTTGGAGTAGCATAGCCGGTGAGCTCCTTTACTTTCTTATCTGTACTTGGTGTAACTGTACTTATGCTTACTGGAATTGTGTTTTTAAAACTGGCATTGGAGGGCCAGCCCATGGCTCACTTGGGAGAGTGTGGTTCTGGTAACACCAAGGCCACCGATTTGGATCCCTATATAGGGATGAATGGTTAGCTCACTTGGGAGAGCGTGGTGCTGACAACACCAAGTCAAGGGTTAAGATCCCCTTACCGGTCATCTTTTGAAAAAAATAAAATAAAATAGGCATTGGTTTATAATGGATTAGTCATAAGAGCAAAAAAACTCATTTGATACTGTCTTCACAAATGACTTTAATTGCCTTAATGTTTTAAAAGTAATTATTGATTCTTTATTGGAGGCAGTAGAATTGATATTTCAGAGTCACCTAATAAAAGCAGATGATTAATTTTTGTGTGCTTTCACATAAACTATTACAATAAAAAAAGAGACAGAATGTATTATTTGGAGAGTATGATTTAAATTCAGCTCTGTCTAGAAATGTCTTCCTAAATATCTCTCTTGGCCATGTCATTCTTTAAATTATGGGATGGTTCTTAGGAGATAAAATGGTGTAATGGTAGTAAACAAACAGTTATAACCCAAGGTAATATAATTTTCAACCTTCAAAAAAACAAACAAAAGAAGAATATGTACAAAATTTGGGGTATATCTTTAAAAATAATAACATTTCAAAGTGAGAAAATCAACCTGAACTATGACATAAGAATTCATGCACTATTTTCTTGACCCTAAAATAAGTAATGTTATCTAACTTCCTAATCTTGATTATCTGAAAAGAAAACAAATTAGAGAACAGAATTTTAGGCAGAATAGACACAACATTACTTGAATATTGCATCCTCTAAGAAATCCTCTAGTTTTTACTTTTCAGAGAGGCCAAAATTGTGGCAGCCATATTCATATCTACCACAAGTCACACTGACAAGAAAGTAAATAAAGATTAATTATTAGAAGAACTACAAAAGCAAGAGTGCTATGCAATGGTTGATTCATGTGTCAACTGGGCTGAGAGATGCCCTGATAGCTGGTAAAACATTATTTCTGGGTGTGTTTGTGAAAGTATCACCATAAGAGATTAACAATTGAATTGGTAGACTAAGTACAGAAGACTGCCTTCACTGATACAGGCAGGCATCATCCAATCTGTTGAGGGCCCAAAAGAACAAAAAGGAAGGGTGAATTCATTCTCTGTTCAGTCTCCTGCCCTTGGACATCAGATCTCCTAGTTGTCAGGCCTTTGGACTCAGACTGAACACCACCACTGTCTTTTCTGGTTCTCCAGCTTGCAGATGGCAGATTGTGTGACTGCTCAGCCTCCATAATCTCATGAGACAATTTCCATTATCTATCTATCTATCTATCTAAATCCTATTGGTTCTGTTTCTCTGGAGAACCCTAATACATGCTATTACACTGAAATTGAGTTATTTGATTACTGACACTCTATTTTCTGCTTCCCTCAGAGAAGATAACCTGTTTCATTTACTTAAAAGATTTGCATACCTGTCACATTTGTCTTTTGTCCTTTTCTTTTCCTCCTCAAACTGTTCCAAGAGGTCTTTTGATTTTCCAACTGGCAAAGGAAGAGGAAATAAGCCTCCATTCTTTGTATCTCCTCTATACAGCTGGGGTTTTGTCTGGTACTTTGTGAAAATACTAGGTTCACTCTGTTAAATGAAAAAAAGAAATCAATATAACGTTTCACACATAAAAATATTTATAGTGTTCAGTATTTTCTCTACAATGCAGTGTTACATTTAAATATAAACCATATTGCTAAAAAAAACACAGCATGTAGCATTTCCTTTTTATTTTTGTGTACATCAGAAAATTATACTTAAAATAAAACAACTTTTCTGCCTTACCAGCCCAGAGATATTTAAAATGTCAGCTAAAATAGCATAAAATCAATTGCATAAATTTAAAGGCAACAACAGAGAATTATCTATGCTATCTCTGACTCTCTCTCTGAGATGATGTGTTAAAGTTTTTATATTAATAAGTTTAACTTGAATTGCTGTTGCTCAGCTGCTGGTAAATTAAAGACATGTTAATAAATTTGACATGGACTGGACAGCAGGCATGCTAGCACATGGTGAGCCATCTCCTACATTCTTAGGCATAATTAATTCTAAAACATTCAGAGAGTACATTTACTCCTTCATATCACTAGATACCAATATTTGTACTGACATACTTAGAGCATACTCTACTAAAAGCACTGATCTAATCTTATCCATTAAGTCCTTATTTGATACAGCTAAGACTGTATATAAAATCAAATCTAGTTCTAGACCAAAAAAAAAAAAACAAATCAAAATATTTCTGACATATGAGAGAAGACAGGTTGGTCTCATAAAATCAAGGACCAAGGGACTCTCTTCCTCATTCTGGCTCTTATTCATTAACTTGGGCCTCAGAATCTTCATCTGCTTCTTCTTCAAGGAGTAGTGTAGTTATCTAAAACTTTGTGGAAAGTACATGAAATTTCTTAGAAAAAAATGTTCATCTAAAATAAAATGTATGTTACTTTATTCCTATTTTATGAAATTCTTTTTGGTTTTTTTTCTTCTTTCTTTTTTGTCTGAGGGAAACTTTCATAAGGAATGGACTAACTCTTGCTTCTTGGAGCTAAAAGTCAAAGAGGAAGGGCATCATATTTCCCAGTTGCTGGGGGGGAAGAGAAAAACAGCTTCCAAGGGGAAGACTGCTCACTGGAGGAAAGCAACAGCAATTCCACCCTTGTGGCCTCTGAGCAGTTGGCAGCTTCCTCCTTTGGCGGTGGCTGAGGGGACGGTACTGTGCTCATTAGATCTTCCCTCTTGTTACTTCTGGGACCTCCAGCTTTCTGGGGAGAATACACAATGTTCGGGTTTTCCCACATGCACAGGTTGGGCTCAAAATCTGCACCATCTTTATCAGCCTTAGGGTTTTTTTTTTTACAGGAGTAGTTTTGGTGGATCAACTATTTGGAGTCAATATCTGGCAAGGTTAACGGCTCAGCTAAGGGCAGGTGTACTGTGGTAAAGGCCAGAAAGGACTCATTCCTCATGTCCCAGTCCAGCAAGCCCAGGACCTGGCATGGAGGTCAAGATTTTGGAGTTTGAGGATGTCATGCAATATTTGCCCCTCCCTGAGTGGCCAAGGGACTGACACTATTCTATGTCACTTTGGTAATAGAAGAAACTACAAATATAAGTATTTTTTCCATTTCAGGGGCTGGCCAGTTAGCTCAGTTGGTTAGAGAGTGGTGTTAGTAACACTAAGTTCAAGGATTCAGATCCATACCAGCTGGCTGCCAAAAAAAAAAAAAAAATTTTTTTTTTTTTTTCCCCATTTCAGACTACTAGGTCAAATGAGTCACCAATCAAGCACAAATCCATTTAGGAGAGTAATCCTTACAGAGGTACAATTCTAAATTATATTCCAACAGAATAAGTCTTATTTATAGCATTTCTCCATAAGGACTGTGAAATGTGTGCAGAGAAATTCTGAAAATCATACTCACATCCAGAGAAGTCTGTTGTGACTGTTTTGAATGCCTCAAGTGGGCACCAAAGTCCAAGGGTGCTGACAGCGTCTCTGAATTTTCTGGACAGAACTGAGATCCAAAGAGGAACTGGGAATCACTGAGACTGGAATAATCAGTCTGATTATTATTCCAGTTAGATGACTTAGTGGTCCTGAAATTAAGCAAGGAAAGCATATCAAGTGGACAAATATCCTAAACAAATGTAATAATTCACAACTGTTCATTTTAGAATATTCAGGGAGAGTGCTAGCTTGTTCTGATGTCCAAGTACCCAGCACACTGCCAGTATTACCTACAAAGAGACACAAAGAAATTTTGAATGCCACCCATTTTGATTACAACAATCAGATGGAAACTCAAACATAAAAAAACTGACACCATTGAACATTATATTTTTAAAAGATGAATCTGAGGCCGGCCCGGTGGTGCACTGCTATAGTGCAACGCTTGGGAGTGTGGTGGCGCTCCCGCTGAGGGTTCGGATCCCACATACAGACCAGTTCCTGCTCACTGGCTGAGCGAGGCGCGGGGGCAACACCGAGGGTTGCGATCCCGTTGCTGGTCCCGGTCCGGTACGGGGGCGACACTGAGGGTTGCGATCCGTTGCTGGACACGGAAAAAGACAAAAAGGGAAAAAAAAAAATAAAAATAAAAATAAAATAAAAGATGAATCTGGGGCCGGCCCAGTGGCGCACTCGGTAGAGTGCGGCGCTTGAGAGCGCGGCAGCGCTCCCGCCGAGGGTTCGGATCCCATATAGAGACCGGTCCGCTCACTGGTTGAGCACGGTGCGGGCGCGACACCAAGGGTTGCGATCCTGTTACCGGTCACGAAAAAAAGACAAAAAGAAAAAAAAAAAAAAAGATGAATCTGTTCATCAGTAAGGGAACAGATAAATAAAAGTGTATACATTAACTGATGCAATCAGAAGCAATAAGCTATCACATGGGTAAGTCTCAAAAACATGATTTTGAGTGCAAAAAAAAGTAAAAATCAAATGATCTCTACTACATATCATTTATGTAAATTTTTAAACCTATATCATATACACCAAACAAGTATGTAACTGAGTGTATAGAAGGTGACTGGAAGGACACACATTAACTCTTCTAGAGTGTACCAGAGTGTATACCTACAGGAAAGGAAGGGAGCAGAACTGGAAGGAGAGAAGGAGCCATAATAAAACAGACACAAGATAGGCCTGGTTACAGACTGAATGTTTGTGTCCCCCCCACGCCCCGAATTCATATGTTGAAGTCCTAACCCCTAATGTGATGGTATTTGGAGATGTGCCCTTTGAGAGGTAATTAGGGTTTGATGAGGTCATGAGAGTGGCACCCTCATGATAGGATTAGTACCTGTAGTGGATTGAATTATGTCCCCCCAAAACTCACTGAAGCATAATTGTGTCCCCAAGCTTTATGTATTAGAAATTCAGCCCCCACTGTGACTGTTAAGAGGGTGGGGAATCCTATTATGGTCATTGAAAGGTGGAGTCTTGAAGAGGTGATTGGATTGTAGGACCATGCTGTAGTGGATAGATTAAAAACTGGTGGTCAGGGGCTTGGTTCTGAGGGCATTAAAAGAAGAGGAGAGTCTGTCTTCTCTTTCTCTGCTCTCTCTGCTCCCACCATCTTGCAATGTGAGACCCCTGGGTCGCTGTCACCATCACCAGATGGACTTTGGACTTCCCAGCCTCAGAAACTGTAAGCAATAAATTTCATTTTCTTTATAAATTACCCAGCTCCAAGTATTTTGTTATAAGCAACAGAAATGGACTAATATAGTGCCCTTATAAGAAGAGGCACAGAGAGTTCACACATCCCTCCTCCCCCTTAATGTGAAGACACAGCAAGAAGGGGCTGGCTGTCTGCAGGCCAAGAAGAGAGACCTCACAAGAAGCCAACTATGCTGACACCCTGATTCCGGACTTCCAGCCTCCAGAACTGTGAGAATAAATTTCTCACACCCAGTCCAGTCTAAGGTATTTTGTTATGGTAGATTGAGCAAACTAATACAGGTCTCTGCCAGAATGAAGAATATGATCAACTCAGATCTGTGTATAGCAGGATCCATTAAAAAATGTTTTTGAAACAAGGTGTATCTTGTCTTTTCTTGCTTTAAATATTTCCAGCTGTGAACTTCCAACTTCCCATGAATATCTATGCTAGTCTTTAAGCCTCACATATAAAGGGGATAGTAATATTAATAATGATACAATCACACTTGAACACAGCACACTGAATCTACTACAGAAACAACACATAAGTAGGCAGACAACTAAAACATATAGTCTTCAAGTTTTTATTTGAAACACATCTCAATAACAATTTGTGTTACTTAATGCTGAGAAACCATGTTTTTCATTAAAACACATACACACAAATCATTCCTTTTCTAAATGTTAAATTTAAAGCAATGTATATATTCTAAGCCAAAGGAACCTTCATATTATTAACATAAACTGTTTCTATATATTTGTTTTCTATGTATATTTGTTTTTAATAAAAAGAGACTCTTAATAGTTCAGCATAGGGTAGGGCAATTATTTTTACTCATAGAACCATTTCCTGAGATTAGCTAAGGTAATAGGCAGCCCATATATATATGGTAATATGGGTTGCATAATCATTGCTCAAAATAGCTCTTTGTGACTCCCCTCTTGGGCCAAAGAGAATACTTAGCTGGTCTGGAAGAAAAAAAATAATAAAAAAAGCTTTGTGAGCCTACTGAAATCACGTAGGATTTATATTTTAAAGATATAATCTGGAATCAAACAAAGATAGATTTTCTCTATTCTGTATCAACTGCAAGCACTTTTTTTCTTTTTGAGAAATAAATAGAACAGTGCTCTAGGTTTTTGATCAAATATAAGTCTCTTCAGGAAGGTGTTCAGGAGGAAAGAAACTATCCAGTGATAAAAGCATACCAAAAGCAATCAGAAATCCCTTAAGGCCCGGCCTGTGGCTCACTTGGAAGAGTATGGTGCTGATAACACCAAGGCTATGGGTTTGGATCCCTATATAGGGATGGACAGTTAGCTCACTTGGGAGAGCGTGGTGCTGGCAACACCAAGTCAAGGTTTAAGATCCCCTTACCGGTCATCTTTTAAAAAGAAAAAAATATATACATAGAAATCTCTTAAGTATGCACTACCTTCTGGGGCAGACCCACCAAGTTAATATGGCAGGTTTATTGCAGGCTGGTAGACACCAATATAAGTATCTTGGTAGAGTAGTAAAGGGGACAATATCTCAATGAGCCTTGTCAACAGCTGGAGTGGCTCTTATCTCCACAGTACCTACAACTTATACTACACAATTGAACAAATACCTGAACATTATCTTGATTTTGCTCCTTACTATTTCAGTAGCACTCACCCCAAATGAGGTAAGTTTCCAGATGCTGAACCATACCTGACTTTCACAGGCCCAGACTGTAGGCCCAGTGCTAGATGCAGCGTCATCACTCAGTTAATACACAGAGCTGGACTGACATTGTTTTTATAATCAGAGAATAAGCAGAACAAAAAACAAGCACCAGAAGGTACAGTAGTGACAGAGGAAGGGAAGAAAAGGAGAAGAAGCTATATGGGGTATCTTTATTACTGTAATCTAATAGGAAGATGTATTAGTTTGTTTCTGTTGCTTATAACAAAATACCTGAAACTGGGTGATTTATAAAGAAAATGAAATTTATTGCTTACAGTTTCTAAGGCTGAGAAGTCCAAAGTCCCAGGAACACATCTCGTGGTGGCAACAGTGACCCAGGGGTCTCACATTGCAAGATGGTGGAAGCAGAGAGAGCAGAGGGAGCAGAGAGAGAGAAAGATTCTCCTCTCTCTTCTAAAACCCTCAGAACCACACCCCTGACCACCATTTTTAATTTATTCACTACTGCACGGTCCTACAGTCCAATCACTTCGTCAAGGCTCCACCTTTCAATTATCATAATAGGATTTCCCACCCTCTTAACAATCACAGTAAGGGCTAAGTTTCTAATATGTAAAACTTGGGGGACACAATTCAATCTTCAGTAAGTTTTGGAGGGATATTATTCAATCCACTACAGAAGGAGACCCTCTTTCTATGAAATAATGAAACCATAAGATACTCTTAAGTATCAGAGAATATAGCCAGAAAACTTACCCAGAGCCTGAAGGAATACTGAGCATCTCTTTGATATTCCAGACATTAAAATTCATTTCTTATGATTATGCCTATTAGAAAGAACAGAGGAACATTAATTAAGGTTAATATAGTATAATTTTTGCCAAAGATTACTTTTCTAGTGACTATTATATGTACACGAGGACATTTCAGCAGTTACATTTCCATCCAATTGGTGAAAATTTCTATTACTTATGTGCCAGAAACAGGTATTTTCTGCTGTTGGTTTGCATATAAATTTCTATCCATTTTTATACCAGGGAAAGCTCAAAACCACCTGTAAAACAGTAAATTTGCCTTCCATCCTCTGCTCTTTTCTCTTGCCATCATCCTATTAATAATCTGCTTTTAGGGCCGGCCCGGTGGCGCACTGCTACAGTGCACCGCTTGGGAGTGTGGCGGCGCTCCCGCCAAGGGTTCGGATCCCACATATAGACTGGCCGCTCACTGGCTGAGCGAGGTGCGGGCACAACACCGAGGGTTGCCATCCCATTGCTGGTCCCGGTCCGGTACGGGCGCGACACTGAGGGTTGCGATCTGTTGCCGGACACGAAAAAAGACAAAAAGGAAAAAAAAAAATAATCTGCGTTTAGGAAAGGACCAATAAACCCCATCTTTCATTGCCCAATACAATGAGTTAGTTAATCTATTACCTCTACCAAGAAGACTAGTTCTCCTGAGACAATAGGATATTGGAATGCCAGGAAAGCTGCGGCATTTGGGCAGTAAAGAAGCTAGATGAGGAGGGAATACTTTGGGCAAAAGTGCTTCCCACACCCCTTATAAGCAGTTGCTTACTCTGCTCACTGACAACCAAACACGCTGCATACTACAGTGACTTATGATGATCATACAGCCTGGATTTTATTAAAGAAGCCCAATTTCTAAATTTTGTCTCCCCAATCTCACAACAACATTCATATTTATCAGATTATATATTACCATTTTGGCACTAGAAAATATGATTTCCACACATGGTGGTATAAAAACCATCAAACATCAAATGCTGTCCCAACCTAGATGAAATAAAACAGAAATTCTGGATAAATATAGACATTTTAATATACTTTTTACATAATTAACCTTATTTAAAGAAATCTGTACATTGGAGTTTTCTAATTTTCTAGAAAAATAGATGCATTGGGTGTTTATAACCACTTGTTTTGCAAGAATGTTAAGTATAGATCAGAGGATCAAGGGACTAAAGGCACTACCATTTATTTACTCAGCATCTACTAGATGCCAGGCACAGGGCTAGACTTTATATATGTCCACTTATTTAATCCTCACAATAATTTTGTGGGGCAGGTGTTGCTATCCCCACTTTTAAGTTTGTGAGCAAGGTTCAGATAGGTTAAATAATTAGCTCATGTCCTCTCCAATAATTAGGGGTAAGTAGTTCTAAGCCAGGTCAGTCCAGTACTAAAGCCAATGCTGTTTCAAACATACCATATCTGTTTCTCAACAGTTGCTCCGTTTTAGGTATTTTCTAGAACCAAGCAGCTCTGAATAATGAGCAGTAAGGTAATGAATTGAAAGAGTATCTCGGTAGAGGCAATCAGAACAAAGTTCATATCCTGCCTCTTGTATTTATAAACTGCGTGAACTTGGGAGAATTAGTTAACTTCTTAGAACCTCAGCTTCCTCATTAGTTAAATGAGGATAAGATGATAACACCTACCTCAAAGGGAGGGGATAGGGATTCAAGATCATGAATATCCAGTGCCTGGCATGTACACCAGCACTCATTAGATGCTTCTTAATGACTTTCTCAGAGACTGTGGTTTCACCATTCTCACATGAATCCATGGTCTTCTGGGGCTTTCCACATTCACCTACTCTCCACATTCACATTCACCTCTCCAACGACTCTCATTCATAACAGCTCATAGACACTCACATTCACCTCAGCTGTGAATGAAGTTGCTGCAGGGTTGGAACTAAATATTACTGTTAATTTTTTTGTCTCAATCCTATATACTGTTTAGATAATTTATTCTGTGTAGAGTGCCTTCAAAGAAGTTCAGTGCAATATTACTTTCCCATGAAGCAAATAAATTAATAAAATACCTCACTAAGAAGACAACTGAAAAAAATTCATTTTAAAAGTTGGCTACAGGGCCGGCCCGGTGGCGCACTGGATAAGTGTGCCGCTTGGGAAGCACGGCGGCGCTCCCGCCCGAGGGTTCGGATCCCACATAGAGACCGGTTCCCGCTCACTGGCTGAGCGAGGCGCGGGAGCAACACCGAGGGTTGCAATCCCGTTGCCGGTCCCCGGTCCGGTATGGGGGCAACACTGAGGGTTGCGATCCGTTGCCGGACACGGAAAAAGACAAAAGATAAAAGTTGGCTACATTGCCCAGGGGCACTCACTAGTGAATTCTATGAAACATTTAAGGAGACACTTATACCAATTCTCTCTAATCTCTTTGAAAAGACAGAAGCAGAGAGAATACTTCCTAACTCATTCCATGAGGTCAATATTACCCAAAATCAGACAAAGAAACAAGAAAACTACAGACCAATATCTTTTATAAACATAGATGTAAAGTCCTCAATAAAATTTGAGCAAATAGGGGCCGGCCCGGTGGCTCACTCGGGAGAGTGCGGTGCTGATAACACCAAGTCCCCGGGTTCGGATCCCATATAGGGATGGCCGGTTCGCTCACTGGCTGGGCGTGGTGCTGACAACACCAAGTCAAGGGTTAAGATCCCCTTACCGGTCATCTTTAAAAAAAATAAATAAATAAAAATAAATTTTGAGCAAATAGAATCCAACACTGTATAAAAAGAATTATGCACCATGACCAAGTGGAATTTATTCCAGACATGCAAGGCTGGTTCAACATAAAAAATCAATTAATATAATCCATTACATCAATAGGCTACAGAAGAAAAATCATGTAATCATATCAATAGATGCAGAAAAAACATTAAATAAAATTCAACACCCATTCATGATTAAAAACTTCAAACAGACTAGAGATAGAGATGAACTTCCTCAACTTGATAAAGAACACCTACTACAAACCTACAGTTAACATCATACTTAATGGTGGGAAACTGGAAGCTTTCCTGCTAAGATCAGGAACGAGACAAGGATGTCCCCTCTCACCACTCTTTTTCAACACTGTACTAGAAATCCTAGATAATGAAATAAGACAAAAAAAAGGGCCAGCCCTTGGCCCACTTGGGAGAGTGTGGTGCTGGTAGCACCAAGGCCATGGGTTCTGATCCCTATATAGAGGATGGCCAGTTAGCTCACATAGGAGAGCGTGGTGCTGACAACACCAAGTCAAGGGTTAAGATCCCCTTACTGGTCATCTTTAAAAAAAAAAAAAAAAAGAAGAAGAAGACAAAAAATAAAAGATATACAGATTGGGAAGGAAGTAATAAAATTCTTTGTTTACAGGTGACACGATTGTCTATGTTGAAAATCGGAAAGAAGTGACCAAAAAATTCCTGGAATAAGTGATTATAGCAAAGTCACGGGATACAAAGTTCATATATAAAGTCAATCACTATCCTATACACCATCAATGAACCAGAAGAATTTAAAATAATAAAACACAATACCATTTACGTTAGCACCAGGAAGAAAAAAAACAGGTATAACTCTGACAGTATATGTACAATATCTATATGAGGAAAACAACAATACTCTGATGACAGAAATCAAAGAAGAAATAAATAAATGGAGAGAGATTCGTGTTCATGGATAGGAAGACTCAATACTGTCAAGATGTCAGTTCTTCCTAACCTGATCTACAGATTCAACACAATCTTCATAAAAATTCCAGCAAGTTATTTTGTGGATATTGATAAGCTGATTCTAAAGTTTATATGGAGAGGCAAACAACCCAGAATAGCCAACACAATATGAAGAAGAACAGAGTCAGATAACTACCTGGCTTCAGGGATAAATACAGATGAATAGTAATCAAGACAGTGTGGTACTAGCAAAAGAACAGACAGATCAATGGAACAGAATAGAGAGCCCAGAAGTAGACCCACATGGGCCGGCCCGGTGGCGCACTGCTACAGTGTGCCGATTGGGAACGCGGCGGCGCTGCCGCCGAAGGTTCGGATCCCACATACGGACCGGTTCCTGCTCACTGGCTGAGCAAGGTGCGGGTGCAACACTGAGGGTTGCGATCCCGTTGCCGGTCCCGGTCCGGTACGGGCGCAACACTGAGGGTTGCGATCCGTTGCCGGACAAGAAAAAAGGAAAAAAAAAAAAAAAAAGAAGTAGACCCACATAAATATAGTCAACTGACCTTTGAGAAGCAAAGGTGATACGATGGAGAAATTATAGTCTTTTCAAGAAATGGTACTAGAACAACTGGATATCCACATACAAAAAATGAATCTAAGGGGCTGGCTGGTTAGCTCAGTTGGTTAGAGCAAGGTGTTATAACACCAAAGTCAAGGGTTTGGATCCCCACACCAGCCAGCCACACACACACACACACACACACAAAGAATCTGGACACAGACCTTACACCTTTCATAAAAATGAACTCAAAATGGATTATAGACTTGAATATGAAGTGCAAAACTATAAAAATCCTAGAAGATAACAGGAGAAAATCTAGATGACTTTGGGATTGGTGATGACTTTTTGGATATAATAACACCAAAGATACAATCCATGAAAGAAAGAATTGATAAGCTGGACTTCATTAAAATTAAAAACTTCTCTGAGAAAGACATTGTCAAGAAAATGTGGAGGGCTGACCCTGTGGCGCACTCGGGAGAGTGCAGCGCTGGGAGTGCAGCAGCACTCCCACCACGGGTTCGGATCCTATATAGGGATAGCCGGTGCGCTCACTGGCTGAGCGCGTTGCGGCTGGTCACAAAAAAGACAAAAAAAAAAAAAAAAAAAGTAAAGAAAAGAAAATGTGAAGACAAATTCCAGACCAGGACAAAATATTTGCAAAAATCATATCTGATGAAGAATTGGTATCAAAAATATGCGAAGAACTCTTAAAACTCAACAATAAGAAAACAACCTGATTTAAAAATGGTCAAAAGTGGGCCGGCCCGGTGGCGTACTGGATAAGTGCGCCGCTTGGGAAGCGCGGCTGCGCTCCCGCCCGAGGGTTCAGATCCCACATGCAGACCGGTTCCCGCTCACTGGCTGAGCGAGGCGCGGGAGCAGCGCCGAGGGTTGCGATCCCGTTGCCGGTCCCCGGTCTGGTGCGGGGGCGACACTGAGGGTTGCGATCCGTTGCCGGACACGGAAAAAGACAAAAAAAATAATAATAAATAAAATAAAATAAAAATGGTCAAAAGATCTGAAGCCAACCCACCAAAGAAAATATACAAATGGCAAATAAGAATATAAAAAGATGGGGTCGAGCCAGTGGTGCACTCGGGAGAGTGCAGTGCTGGGAGCACAGCAGCGCTCCCGCCTCGGGTTCGGATCCTATATAGGGATGACCGGTGCGCTCACAGCGCTCACTGGCTGAGCGCGGTGCGGCTGGTCTCAAAAAGGACAAAAAAAAAAAAAAAGAATATAAAAAGATGCTCAACATCATGAACATCATGTGATTAGAGAATTGCAAAATAAAACCATAATGAGATACTACTACAAACTTGTTAGAATGGCCAAAATCCAAAATGTTGATAATACCAAGTGCTTATAAGAATGTGGTACAACAGACTCTCATTAATTGCTGGTGGAAATGCTATATGGTACAGCCACTTTGGAAGATAATTTGGCTGTTTCTTACAAAACTAAACATACTCTTATCATATGATCCAGCAATTGCACTCCTTCATATTTACCCAAATGAGCTTAAAACTTATGTCCATGCAAAAACCTGCACATAGATGTTTATAGCAATTTTATTCATAATTGCCAAAACTTGAAAGCAACCAAGGTGTCCTTCAGTAGGTGAATGGATAAATAAACTGTGGTACATCTGGATAACGGATTATTACGCAGCAGTAAAAAGAAATGAGCTATCAAGCTATGAAAAGACATGAAAGAACCTTAAATGCATATTACTAAGTGAAATAAGACAATCTGAAAGGGCTTAAATACTGTATGGTTCCAACTATATGACATTCTGGTAAAGGCAAATCTATGGAAAGAGTAAAAAGATCAGTGGCTGCCAGGAGCCAGAGGTGAGGGAGAGATGAGCAAGTAGAGGACAGAGGTTTTTTATGGCAATAAAACTATGATACTATAATGGTGGATAAATGTCATTATTCATTTGTCAAAACCATAGAATGTACAAGACCAAGAGTGAACCCTAAGGTAAACTGTAGACTTTGGGTGATAATGATGGGTCAATGAAGGTTATCGATTATAACAAATGTACCACTCTGTTGAGAGATGTTGATGGTAGGGCAAACTGTGTGTGCTTGGCGGATAGGGTGGGGGATAATGGTTAATCTGTATTTTCCACTCAATTTGTCTGTAAACCTAAAACTGTTCTAAAAAATAAAGTCTATTTTTTAAAAAACTGGCAACATTCAAACAATCTTTAAAGTAAACCATAGTCAGGGGAACAATACAGACCTAAGTGCTAAGAAGAGATTCTGAAAGAACAGGCTGTTAGCTATTATTATCTGAATCTTAAAGATGCTCAGAATGCTTTTCCCACAATCTCAGCCCACCCTGTTAAAAAAGTATGTAATTTGCTTTTGGAAATACATGTAAGGCCCAAATACCTTATACTCATGGAATTAGCAATATAAACACTTAGAAGGCCCTTACAGTTCTAGGTACACAAGAGTGTACTGGCACCAAGGGGTGGGGCTAAGGATGTCCTGGATGACTAGAAGGTGGCAAAGATGGTCTTCCTCTCAGAGTACATGACCAAACTCCTCCTAGCTGTTGAAAATAAAACCAGCAACCCTAGTTAACTGTATTAAACAGGAGAGATTCAATACATGTGTGGTAGAAGTTAAACTAACATTTCTTCTTTTTGGTTGGTTGTCCTGCCTTACTTGGGCACTTATATCTATGTTCACCATATGGTTTATCCAAGCCCGAACATATCCATCTTCCCAGAATTTAACCAGAGGAAAGGTGTCCTACAAAGGTCAGGAACTTGACTATCAGTTATATTCAATAATCCCCCATCTACTCCCCAGCCCCACCAACTAAGTGATCTTTGTATCATCCCAATTTTATACTTTCTATAAATTATGGAGTTTTCCAGTGGTTTATAAAAAAGTGTACTGCTTCTTGCTCCTGGCTGGGTGAGTCAAGCCCCAGGTACCCTCTCTGCTGTTGGTGGAGTTGAGATGGTGATGTTTCCATTTACAGAGGTTGTAACTTTGGGTAGCAGTAGAAGTGGGAAAAACACTTCTGGCTGGGATCAAAGTAAGGAAGTTCTTTCTTAGTTGCATAAAGACAGAAAAACATGCAGATGGTTATGGGTCAAATGAGCAGAATATGCCTAAGTGGGGGCCGGCCCGTGGCTCACTCGGTAGAGTGCGGTGCTGATAACACCAAGGCCCCGGGTTCGGATCCCATATAGGGATGGCCGGTTCGCTCACTGGCTGAGCGTGGTGCTGACAACACCAAGTCAAGGGTTAAGATCCCCTTACCGGTCATCTTTAAAAAAAAAAAAAAAAAAAAGAATATGCCTAAGTGGAGGTTTCTCAGTATGAAGAGCAAACTCCTCTCTCCCCTCAGGCAATGGGTCTCTGACTTTGAGTCCCAGGGAACTAAATTCCTTTGTCTTGAATGTCTGCTTATTCCACAGGGGCAAAAAGAAATAATTGTGTGCAAGGTGAGAACACAGAGAAAGTCAGGCTTTTCCTTGAGAGATAAAAGTTATTGCTGAACCCAAACTGATTTAAAAATATTATATATAGGGCCGGCCCGTGGCTCACTCGGGAGAGTGCGGTGCTGATAACACCAAGGCCATGGGTTCGGATCCCATATAGGGATGGCCGGTTTGCTCACTGGCTGAGCGTGGTGCTGACAACACCAAGTCAAGGGTTAAGATCCCCTTACCAGTCATCTTTAAAAAAAAAATATATATATATATATATTATATATATAAATTAGTAAATAAAATCATGAAAACTTTTTATTTCAGAAAAGAGCCTAAAAGCTTAAATTGAATTAGTTGGTGCCAGAAAACTACATAGGTTGAAAACCAGACATTTCTTTAGAAATAATTATAACTTTAAATGGTGGAAGACTAAGACATGCTACAAATTTTAGTCTAGTATACATAGTTAATATTCTACTATTAAATCGATAGCATCCATATATAATATGCAGCCTGAGTTACAAGGACTAAAACTTGCCAGAAAGATCTCCTGAAGACACAGGACTGAGGCATGCTCCAGTTTCAAAATTAAATAAAGTAATAATATAATAGGTCATCAAATAAAGGACTAAAGCAGATGAGCTTCATTTTTCCTAACCCCTTTCATCTGTTCATCTCCATTCCATACATCCTTCATCAATAAAGTATCATTTCATCTGCCTTCTTTTCCTCCATAAACTCTCAGGCAAAGCCCCTTTTTGAGTACAGCTTTTCATCTCCATAAGGGAAAAATCAAAATTCAGAAGGACACTGTAAAAATGTTTAGGGATCCTTTCACATTACTAGCAACCGTCAAATGCAGTTAAATGAACTTTTTTTTTTTTTTTCCTTTTTTTGTCTTTTTTCGTGTCCGGCAATGGATCGCAACCCTCAGTGTCGCGCCCGCACCGGACCGGGACTGGCAACGGGATCGCAACCCTCGGCACCGCGTCCGCACCTCGCTCAGCCAATGAGCGGGAACCGGTCTATATGTGGGATCCGAACCCTCGGCGGGAGTGCCGCTGCGCTCCCAAGCGGTGCACTGTAGCAGTGCGCCACCCGGCCGGCACTATTTAAAAGATGACCGGTAAGGGGATCTTAACCCTTGACTTGGTGTTGTCAGCACCACGCTCAGCCAGCGAGCCAACCGGCCATCCCTATATGGGATCCGAACCCGGGGCCTTGGTGTTATCAGCACCGCACTCTCCCGAGTGAGCCACAGGCCGGCCCTAAATGAACTTTTTTTAAAAAAATTTTTTTTAGGGCCGGCCCGGTGGCGCACTGGATAAGTGTGCCGCTTGGGAAGCGCGGCGGCGCTCACTCAAAATATTTTAACATTTATTTGTACATATTTTGGCAATACAGTATATTGTTTTGGTACATGCATATACTGCACAATGATTTACTTAGAGTAGATAGCATAGTTTTGTACTCATTAGTCCACCACTTTTCCTCCCCCTTCTCCCCTCAGACTATTTATTTTTGCCACTGTTTTAAATAGAGTCTCTCAATAGGGATCAATAAACTTTTATGACTAGATGTCTATATAAACTCTTAATTCCACTTTCCCTCCAACTATTGCTCCATTTCTCTCCTTCCTTTACAGCAAAACTCCTGGAAAAAGTGGTTTATACTTGTAGTCTCTGACTTCTCATCAGCTTCATCTTTTGGATCTACACACCAATCGAGTTTTTCCCCTACTATTCCACTGAAACTGCTCCTGTAAAGGTTACCAATAATTAATTCTCACTCCTCTTCTGCCTTGACACATCAACAGCTTTTGACACAGCTGATCTCCCCCTCCTCTTTGAAGCACATTCCAGGTGGCTTCCAGAGCACCTCACTCTCCTGGGGTCCCTCTTCTGTCCCTGGCCATGCCCACTCCATCTCATTTGCTACTCCTTTCCTCATCTCCCAGAACTCTATATGTTGTATGTTTGGAGCTCAATCCTGTCTTTCTATACTTGCTCTGTTGTTGATGTCTTCATCCTATCACACGATTTTAAAAGCCATCTATAACGAGCAGAGGCAGAAAGTTAAATAGAACAATTTCTTTAGGAAAAAATAGTGCAAAATAATCCCAATACTATTTAACTATCCTAGAGCATCATAAAAGAAAAACTTCCAAATTATTTTTAAAGAATAAAACATTGAGGCTGGCCCGTGGCTCACCCGGGAGAGAGCAGTGCTGATAACACCGAGGCCACGGGTTCAGATCCCTATATAGGGACGGCCGGTTAGCTCGCTTGGTGAGCATGGTGCTGACAACACCAAGTCAAGGGTTAAGATCCCCTTACCGGTCATCTTTTTAAAAAAATAAAATAAAATAAAATAAAAATATAAAAAATAAAACATTGACTCTAAGACTTGACAATAGATTGTATCAAAAATTAAAACTACAAACTAATGTCACTGTTGAACATCAAAGCAAAAGTCTTAAACAAAATATTAACAAAGAGAGAGATGTTCTGATGATCTCCTACATAGGAGCAGAAAAGGCATTTGACGAAATTCAACATCAATTCATGCTAACAAGAAAAGCTTAATAAAACAGAAAGTTAATGAGTATTTCCTTGACATAATACACAAATTTCAGCCAAAACCTAGTATCTTAATTAATGAGAAAATACTAGAGGCCTTCCTAATAAAGTCAGGAACAAGACAAGAACGCCCACTATTATGGATTTGTGTCCCCCCAAAATTCATATGTTGAAGCCCTCACCCCCAATGTGACTATATTTTGAGACAGGGCCTTTAAGGAGATAATTAAAGTTAAATGATGTCATAAAAGTGGGGAAAGAGGAAGAGACACCAGAGATATCTCTGTCTTTGTCTCTGTCTCTCGTTCTTTGATAGGAATATTCAACATCACAAAGATGTCAAATATCTCTAGAGATATGAAACTTTGAAATGATCCTAATATAAATACCATTAGGATTTTTTCTGCAGTTAATTACTAGTTAATTATAAAGTTCATTTGGAAAAACAAGACCAGCCAGGAAATTCCTGAAAAAGAAAAAAAGGAAAAAGAGGGAGAATAAGTGGGGAGGGCCTAGCTCTAGAAGATATAAGAACATATAATAAAATGTCTATAATTTTATAGCTTTATATTGGCACATAATTAGATAGACAAAACAGTAGAACATAACATAAAATAAAGCAATAGACCTAACTGAAAATGAAAATGTAGTATGCACATGATAAATGTAGTATTCAAATATGAGGGTACTTCAAAAAGTTCATGGAAAGATTCATATTATCTTTCAGTTCAATTTCTCCATGAACTACTTGACGTACCCTCATCTGTGGTGGGAGGGAGAGACACATTTTAATAAGTAGAGTTGGGGGCCGGCCCAGTTGCGCACTGCTACAGTGCGCCGCTTGGGAGCACGGTGGCGCTCCCGCCGAGGGTTCGGATCCCACATACAGACCGGTTCCCGCTCACTGGCTGAGCGAGGTGCAGGCGCGACACCGAGGGTTGCGATCCCGTTGCCGGTCCCGGTCCAGTACGGGCGCAACACTGAGGGTTGCGATCCGTTGCCAGACACGAAAAAAGACAAAAAAAGGAAAAAAAAAAAAAAAAAAGTAGAGTTGGGATAACAACAGCTGCAGGAAAAAAAGATAAGATTGGATCTAGTCCTTACACCAAACACTAGAATATACCCAAATGGATCAGAGATAATGTAAAAATGAAACCATAAAAGCACTGGGGAAAAATTGATAAATTATTTCATAACATCGAAGGGGGAAATACTTCGACTCAAAATCAAGAAATAATAAGGAAAAACATTGGCAAATTTGCCTACTAAAATCTGTAAAAAGAAAACTTTTGTATCCCATAAAAGTCTTAGATGGTCAAGATGTATGAGCCAATAGCTGACAGAAAAAGAAACGGAAAGGCCCTTTTTTTGTACATAAGAAGATATAGGCAACCTCACTCACATTAAAGGGATGCAGTTAAAATAATACTGAGACTATTTTCTTATCTATAAAACTGGTAAAAATCCAAGTATGAAGATATACTCTATTGCTGAGGCTATGAGGAAAGAGACACTCATACAATTCTGGTGGCAAGGCAAAACAGTATTCCCTTATGGAGGAGAATCTGGCAATATCTACAAAGTTTACATATGCATTTACCTTTTTTTTTTTCTTCTTCTTCTTTTAGTGTGGCTGGTAAGGGGATCAGAACCCTTGACCTTGGGTTTATCAGCACCGTGCTCTAACCAAGTGAGCTAACTGACCAGCCATGTATTTACCCTTTAATACAGTAATCCTACTACTAGGGATCTATCCCAAAAATCCATTGGCAAAAAATACCAATTATATATACACATGGCTTTTCAATGCATCACCATCTATGATAGCAAGACCAGAAACAACCCATTGTCCATCGGTTGGGGACTAGTTGAATAAACTATAATACATCCACAGAACAGAGTTTTACGGAGCTGTTAAAAGAAACAAGGAAGATCCCTGTACCAGCCAGCCAAACACACACACACACACACACACACACACATACACAAAGAAATAAGGAAGATCTCTTCTATATACTCTAAGAGTGATCTCCAGGATATATTGCTAAGTAAAAAAAAAAAAGCAAGGTGAAGAACAGTGTGTGTAGTATGCAACATTTCATCCATGAAAAGGCAGAGGAATATGAATAGAAATAAATATACACACATACAAATGTGCTTATATTAAAAAGAAAGGAAGAAAAGAAGGGAGGCAAGAGAGAGAAGAAAGATAAACTGAAAAACAAAAATGGTTACCTTATTATTGTTTTTTTTTTTAAAGATGACTGGTAAGGCCGGCCCGGTGGCGTACTGCTGCAGTGCGCCGCTTGAGAGCGCGGCGGCGCTCCCGCCGAGGGTTCGGATCCCACATGCAGACCGGTTCCCGCTCACTGGCTGAGCGAGGTGCAGGCGCAACACTGAGGGTTGCGATGCCGTTGCCGGTCCCGGTCCGGTATGGGTGCGACACTGAGGGTTGCAATCCGTTGCCGGACACGAAAAAAGACAAAGAGGAAAAAAAAAAAAAGATGACTGGTAAGGGGATCTTAACCCTTGACTTGGTGTTGTCAGCACCACGCTCACCCAGTGAGCGAACCAGCCATCCCTATATGGGATCCAAACCCGTGGCCTTGGTGTTATCAGCACCGCACTCTCCCGAGTGAGCCATAGGCTGGCCCAAAAATGGTTACCTTTAAAGGAAAGTGGGAATAGGGTGGAGAGGCTAGGGATAGAAGCTAGACTTCTCCAAATATAGCAGTTTTTGTACTTTTAACTTTAGAGTTATATAAATATTGTTCATGTGTAATTACATAATTATAAAATAAAATTAAATCATAAAGGAAAAAAACAAAGTAATCCCTACAAAGAAGCAAAATGAGTTAAATGAGTTGGTGATTGAACCCTACAGTTTATTTCTTATGCCTCTAAACATGGTGATTTGACTCCACATTCCTAGTAGAGTATATCCTAAAGCCAAAATGAGCAGCAAAGAAATCTGTTTACCTGTTTTCAGTAATCTCATTGTTAGTAAAAACAACATGTATATTTATTATTATATATCTGTATATTAAAAATAAATAAATAATTGTATTAATCTGGTTGGGAACTAAAATTTTCAGGGTGTAAGAAAAGAGATACAAATATAAAATCAAAAAAGTTAAGTAGGGGCCGGCCCGTGGCTCACTCGGTAGAGTGCGGTGCTGATAACACCAAGGCCCTGGGTTCGGATCCCACATAGGGATGGCCGGTTCGCTCACTGGCTGAGCGTGGTGCTGACAACACCAAGTCAAGGGTTAAGATCCCCTTACCGGTCATCTTTTTAAAAAAAAAAAAAAAGTTAAGTAAAAACCCTGTAATCCTAGGCCGGCCTGTGGCTCACTTGGTAGAGTGCGGTGCTGATAACACCAAGGCCACGGGTTCGGATCCTATATAGGGATGGCCGGTTTGCTCACTGGCTGAGCGTGGTGCTGACAACACCAAGCCAAGGGTTGAGATCCCCTTACCGGTCATCTTTTAAAAAAAAAAAAAAAAAAAAAAAAAAAACCTGTAATCCTAGGTTTGAAATAAATTGAATATCATTATTAACTCAATGTATTTTCCTCTTTAAAAATATATTTCAGAGCTGGCTGGTTAGCTCAGTTGGTTAGAGTGTGGTGTTACAATACCAAAGTCAAGGGTTCGGATCCCCTACCAACCAGCTGCCCCCCAAAAATGTATGTATGTATATGTGTGTGTGTGAGTGAGTGTATGTATATATATATGTATGTATGTGTATGTATACATATGTATTTCATGGGAGCATTCTGAACCAATTTTGGTCCAGACAGCTGCCCGGGGGGAAAAAAAAAAAGAAAAAGAAAAAAAAATATATATATATATATTTCATAACTTTGTCCATTAAAAATGCCAAGAAGCAATGACCAATCCAGTAGAAATGATCATCCCTAATACTCAGCTTTTGGTCTTGAAATACCATTCCTCACTAGAAGGAACCAGGTCTGGGGCAGGAAATATGGAAGATGAGCCTGGGACATCTTGTTGTACCAGAGAGCAAGGAAGTTATCAAAGACAACTAGGGCCAGAGACTACTGGAGAGCTAACTTAAAGGGGCTTCCTCTGTTGAATTCATAATTAATCATATTTTTAAAAACTCTCATTAATCACTTTGGAAGAACGGCAACCAACTCATTATTCTGAAAATTGGTAAAGAAAGAATCAGTTATTTATCTTACCTTTCTCAAACAAACTGTACCTCAGAATAACCAAAAAATAGATGTGAGAAAATTCTTTATAGAAGTATTCCAGGGCCGAGCCCATGGCGCACTCAGGAGAGTGCGGCGCTGGGAGCACAGCAGCGCTCCCGCCCCGGGTTCGGATCCTATATAGGGATGACCAGTGCACTCACAGTGCTCACTGGCTGAGCGCGGTGCAGCCCGTCTCAAAAAAAAAAAAACAAAAGACAAAAAAAAAAAAAAATGAAGTATTCCAGCCCAGCTGGGGGCCTGAGACTTGGAGCTGGGAGAAGCCGAACCCAGCCACAACCAGTTAAAGAGCACATGAAAAATACCATTTCCACGTGGGTAGGCAACCACAGCCACTGCAATTGGCATGGATGCCACAAAAGCCACTAGTGTCTATAGCAGCAGTCACAACCACCATGCAGATGGTATGGCAGACTTTCAACTGCATTGACACAAGGAGAGGCACCAGCAGAGACCAAAAAAAAAAAGAAGAAGCCCACACTTCTGGAGTGTGAAGCACAGTCCAGAGTCACAGAAGAAACATCTGCTTTACGATAATAGGGGAGGATTTGATCATACCTGTCTCAGTACTGGACAGGTCATCAAAGCAACAAATCAACAGAGGAGCAATTAATCTACCAGATGGAAAAAACAAATCTATGATTATTAGAGGAGGGAGGGGCTGGGGGAAGAGGAAAGATTGGATAAGGGTCATAAAGAATAAGTATGATTTGTAATAACACGTTAATAAAAAATAAATTAAAAAAGAAGTATTCCAGCTAACAAACACAGAATGAACGATAGAATTAGAATATCACTATTTTGGAATCCTAATGAAAATAATGGATCTAGGCAATGATCATCAACAGCTACTAAAACTGAGGCTTCCAGTCATGATGGTGGAATAGACAGTTGCCACTGTCACTCTCTACCACAAATCAACCAATTTACAACTATTAAAAAGCAACAACAGGGGGCCGGCCCGTGGCTCACTCGGTAGAGTGCGGTGCTGATAACACCAAGGCCGCGGGTTCGGATCCCATATAGGGATGGCCGGTTTGCTCACTGGCTGAGCGTGGTGCTGACAACACCAAGCCAAGGGTTGAGATCCCCTTATCGGTCATCTTTAGAAAAATAAAAATAAAAATAAATAAAATAAAAAGCAGGCCAGCCCGGTGGCGCACTGCTATAGTGCGCCGCTTGGGAAGTGCGGTGGCGCTCCCGCCGAGGGTTCGGATCCCACATACAGACCGGCCGCTCACTGGCTGAGTGAGGGGCGGGAGCAACACCGAGGGTTGCGATCCCGTGGCCGGTCCCGGTCCGGTACGGGCGTGACACTGAGGGTTGCGATCCGTTGCCGGTCATGAAAAAAAAAGGAAAAATAAATAAATAAATAAATAAAAAGCAACAACAGGGGCCGGCCTGGTGGCACACTGGAGAATGCGCCGCTTGGGAGTGCGGTGGCGCTCCCGCTGAGGGTTCGGATCCCATGTGGAGACCGGTTCCCGCTCACTGGCTGAGCGCGGTACGGGCGCGACACAGAGGGTTGCAATCTTGTTACCGGTCAGTAAAAAAGACAAAAAAGGAAAAAAATAAAAAAAGCAACAACAGCAAAGCTTGGGCTCCTAGAGCTCAGGGGAAGAGGAGGAGAGACCTACGGAGTACACAAAGGCAGGAGAAGCCACGATGAGAGAAGGAAAGAACCTCTCTGACCATTTCAAGCACCAGCTGCTTCAAGCCTGGAGCTGGTGAGAATATGGAGCAGGAGCTGGCAAAAGTTGCAGCTGTGCCCTTTGGACGAAGTTGCTTGGAGGCTGCAGGAGAGAAGAGGGCCTTGGTGGCCCCCAGGCCAGCAAGACTACTAACAGGGTTCCCATGGACCCACATAGGAATGAGGAGCCACAACTGAAGAAAAGGAGCCACTCAGAGGCCAATGAGTCACCTCAAGGGACCGGCACACAGCCTGCTCCATGCAAAGTGTTTGGAGTGTGGGCGGTGGGGGAGACGGGCCCACAGGGAGAACACTGGGGCACAGCATGGACAGCTGATCTGCCCTCCAATCAGTGTAGGACCCCTCAGTGGAGACGGGTCAGGAATATAGAACTACAGGGGGTGCAGTTTGCTGAAAAGACTCAGGCCCAGACCAGAGTTTCTACACAAGCCAGATGTAACAGGTCCCATGAGAGCTGGAAGTAGCTATAAAGTCAACCATTAAAACCTGAGCTGTACATAAAGCCTTCCCCAGGGAATCAGCAGCAAAGCAATAATTTAGCCCAACCACAGAGTTGAAGTGCTGGTCCCCACAGGATGGTCCCCCATTTTATAAGTAAGCAAAGGACAGCCAATTAGTTCTAGTGCAGTTTAAGTAGTAGGAACAGCAAATAATCCAACACAGAACTGGAAGAAAAAACAAAATACCCACAGACCAGAGACACAAAGCTTGATATTAACTAGTAAAGGTCTCACATCACCAAAGAACACCCATAAAACCTAGAAGGACTGGGAATCCCCTAGGCTACAAAGCCAGGGAGGCAGGAGGGCTGGGGGCCTCAGCCATGCCCCCTGACACCCACAAGCAGCCCAGCCATGCCCCCTGACACCCACAAGCAGCCCAGCAATGACCACTGAGCTGCTGCAGGAAGCGCCCTGGGCTCTCCCCAACCAGGGTTGTGGGAACCAAGGGCCTTGCCCACGCTGCCCCCCCAACACTGCAACCATCCGAGCAATGGCCAAGACACCGCTGGAAGCCCCTGGTCTCCCCTGCAGGAATGAGAGGGTTGCCACAGGCTTCAACCCTCCTCCTCCTCCTTTCTCCCTCTCCCACCCTATTTCCTTCCCCCTGCCCTTCTCTCCCTCCATCCCAACTGCTTCGCAACATCATCATAGAACGTAAAAAATATATATATTAATAAATAAATAAACTTTAAAAAAATAGTGGTTACCATTAGGGAAGTGAGGATTAGGGGAAGAGATTTCTTTTTATTATTGTTTGAATATTTTAAATACACCCATACTTTTGCAATTTTAAAAGTTTTAACTAGAAAACTGCATTTAAAAGATAAAAACCAAGGGCCGGCCATTGGCTCACTTGGGAGAGAGCGGTGCTGATAACACCAAGGCCATGGGTTCAGATTCCTATATAGGGATGGCTGGTTAGCTCACTTGGGAGAGAGCGGTGCTGATAACACCAAGGCCATGGGTTCAGATTCCTATATAGGGATGGCTGGTTAGCTCACTTGGGAGAGCGTGGTGCTGACAACACCAAGTCAAGGGTTAAGATCCCCTTACCGGTCATCTTTTAAAAAAGGAAAAAGAAAAAATACTTTGTATTAGCTGACAACTCCCAAAGTTGTTACCTCTAGCAGATTCCTCCTCTGAACTCCAGACTCCTGTATTCAACTGTTGACCTTAATTCTCTAATTGCATGAATAATAAGCACCTCAAACCTAACATGTCTACTATGGTTTGAATGTACCCTCCAAAACTCATGTTGAAATTTAATTACCATTGTGATGGTACTAAGAGGTGGGACCATTAAGAGATGATTAATCCACGAGTGCTCTGCTATCATGAATGGATTAACATCATTATCATGGGAGTGGGTTTGTTATCACAGGATTGGGTTGTTGTAAGAGCAAGTTCAACCTTCTCTGGCTATCATTCTTGCCTTTGCTTGCCCTTCTGCCTTCTGCCATGGGATAACATAGCATGAAGGTCTTTGCTCAAACTCTCCACTGCTCCTATCCTATTCAAAATATAAGCTAGGGCTGGCCCGTGTCTCACTCGGGAGAGTGTGGTGCTGATAACACCAAGGCCATGGGTTTGGATCCCAACAGGGATGGCCGGTTTGCTCACTTCGGAGAGTGCGGTGCTGACAACACCAAGTCAAAGGTTAAGATCCCCTTATTGGTCATCTCATGATTATATAGAGTCCTGCAATCTCCCCTAAGCCTTGCTCCTTTCCCATTTATACCCTGTTTCACACCTCTTATGGGGCTCCTCACTGTTGCTCTCCCTTGCTGGCCACGTGCCAGCTTCAGGTCCCTTTTGCATGCTGTACCTTAAATTTGGTGTACTCCTCCCTCAGATATCATCAGCATGATAGACCAACCTACCTCCTTCATATTATTTATTCAAAATCATAACCCCTCAATAATCACTATGGCTCTCCCTTGTTTTTCTCTACAACACAGCATCATTCTAATACACTATTTTAATTCATCTTGTCTTTTCTGTCTCAGCACACATATCCATACCTACTAGAATATAATACTAAGCTCGTTGAGGACAAGGATTTTTGTCTTTGTTCACTGCTATATTCCCAGAAATCATGCCTGGCACATTATAGGTGCTCGGAAAACATTTACTGTAAATGAGAAAAAAAACAAAGAAAACCCTGGCAACTAAATTGGAGCAATGGAGCAAAACATTCCAAGTATCCACAAATTAAAAATATATACTTTGTTTTCAATTATTACATTTCAAGTCCCTCGATCAGCACAGACATATACTTTAATAAAAAAGGTATATTTATGGGGCCGGCCTGGTGGCGCACTGCGCTAGTGCGCCGCTTGGGAAGCGCGGCGGCGCTCCCGCCGAGGGTTCGGATCCCACATACAGACCGGTTCCCGCTCACTGGCT
>NW_007726314.1:696751-700441 GCF_000696425.1 Galeopterus variegatus | reverse complement strand
GCGTGGGGGCAACACCGAGGTTTGCGATCCCGGTCCGGTACGGGGGCAACACTGAGGGTTGCGATCCGTTGCCGGACACGGAAAAAAGACAAAAAAAAAAAAAAAAAAAAGGTATATTTATGTAAATACAGAATTACTGATTCATATTTACTTATATCTTTGATAGTCTGAGTTTCTTTATTCCTTCCATACTAACAAAAATTCCTCCTTCTGGAATTTAGATTTAGAATCTATATGATTTTACACACATCACTACATCAAGACCATTATTTAATGCCATTATTACCATAATGAGGTAAGTCCTCTATCATCTTCCATCACTGGTTGTGTTGACAGAGTTATTTATATAGCCTGTGGCTTTTTAGAATAACTACTCCTGGGCCAGCCTGTGGCTCACTCGGGAGAGTGTGGTGCTGATAACACCAAGGCCACAGGTTCGGATCCCATATAGGGATGGCCGGTTTGCTCACTTGCTGAGCGTGGTGCTGACAACACCAAGTCAAGGGTTAAGATCCCCTTACCGGTCATCTTTTTTTTAAAAAAAAAAGAATAACTACTCCCTGAGTTCCAGAACCTAACTTATTCTTTTATTTGGGTTTTTTTTTTCTTTTGTTTTGTTTTGTTTTGTTTTGGTGGCTGGCCGTATGGGGATCCAAGCTCTTGACCTTGCTATTATCAGCACCACGCTCTACCCATTGAGCAAAACAGTCAGCCCCTAACATTCTTATTTTTTTAAAAAAAGATGACCTTGACTGGGTGTTGTCAGCACCACGCTCTCCCAAGTGAGCGAACCGGCCATCCCTATATGGGATCCGAACCCGTGGCCTTGGTGTTATCAGCACCACACTCTCCCGAGTGAGCCACGGGCTGGCCCAGCCCCTAATATTCTTAAGAGGATTTGTATTGCAGTTAAAGAAAATTCCATGGCTACACTCATTATTTTTTCCAGTTTTTAAAAACTTTTTTGGGGGGCCGGCCCGGCCCCGTGGCTCACTCGGGAGAGTGCGGCGCTGGAAGCGCAGCAGCGCTCCCGCCGCGGGTTCGGATCCTATATAGGGATGGCCGGTGCGCTCACTGGCTGAGCGCGGTGCAGGCGACACCAAGGCAAGGGTTGCGATCCCCTTACTGGTCACATTAAAAAAAAAAACAAAACTTTTTTTGGTAAATAACCCTTATTCTCAACTATGGCTAAGGACCACGTGGGGTTTGATGTACTTAGCCTGGGGCTTGATGTACTCAGTATTTAGCTGTCTGCTGTGTATTTACCTGGCTCCATGCTACCTGTATAGGTTTTTTAATTCCCAGAGAGTAGAAATTCCATCTGTCTAAAGTTCTTCTTGAAGATGTTAGCACACTAGTTAATGAAGAGGCAGTTATTCTAAGGTAGAGAACACTATTCTAAAGTAAATGAAAATTTAAATGGACACATTAAAAACTTTCAAAGGCAGAGTTCCCTCCTCATTTCTCATTCACCATCCCTATTAAAGAAACTATGTAAGGAGAGGCAAGGTTGAATGCACGCGAGTAATGCCATTCTTTCCACAGGAAGCGCCTGGCAGGGTGGATAAGCAAAGGAGGAACACGTAAAAGCGGGACAAGACGGCTCTGAGGGGAACAGCCCCCACGCATCTGAACCTGCCTTCAACTCTGAGAATGCTGAGGCCGGCGGTCTGGAGCCCTTCAAGTGCCCCTCCCGCTCCTCCACTGAAGAAAAAGCAAGCCTCTTCCTCACACTTCAAGCCCGCTCTGGCCTCCGCCAGGCCCACCTCAGTCACCAACGGCTGTCCTCTCTCATCTTCAGTCTCTTTTTCAACCTAGAGACACGCTCTGAGCTCCTTACACTAGATCATTCCGATATATTTTCCAGAGGCTTCCACAGGATTTTCCATAATAATAAAGACAAATCCCAATGGGTTTCTCTGTGTCTCCGTTCAGTCCTATTTCCCCGGGGCCAACTCTCTTCGTTGTCTCCCAGGCTAGACCTCCCAGGCGGGACCCGGGATGAGAGGACGCCGAACCCTGCGAATCTGACGAAAACTGCTCTCCAAGGGTAAGAGCAGAAATCAAGCCTCCTTCAAGAGCTAGAGAGGCCTACGGCCACACGGAAATAAGCGCAGGCGAGGGACTCCAAAGCCAGGCTCAAGTGCAGAAGCCAACGTCCCGGGAAACCCCTCGAAGTCCCCGAGAATCCCGAATCTATTCCAACCTCTACCCCCACATCCTCCCAAATTCCAGCCCAGCCCAGCCCGCCCAAACCCCTTCTATCCCACCTCTGACAGACAGCGCGCGCCCGACCAGAGGCTGCTTGACCTCGAGGCGGCCTGGTCCCAACACGCCACTGCTGCCGGAGCATGCGTGGCCCCGCCCCCAGGGTCCGCTCTAACCAATGAGAATTCCTCTCCGTGCCCACGGCCCCGCCCCCGCCGCGGCCCGCGGCTATTTTAAAGGTCATAACTGTCAACCATCGGATCATACACCTGGCCAAGCGGCTTGATTCACACCACACACCGCCGCACGCCACACCCAGCTCATTTGCACCCCATGGGACGTACCCTCAAACTCACACCTCAATGCCCATGCACCCGCTACCCGGCATCCCCTCGCCAGCGCAGATCCGTCCACTTGTCACCCGACTTCTACAGCACTGTGCGTGAGGGGAGGCAGAGGGCCCTGAATCCCAGGAACAGCGTGGTGCTGCCTGTGAAGGCAACGTGCGGGGTGGGCCGGGTAGCCAGGGGCCAGGGCATGGCTGGGGCTGGGGTGGTAGGAGTGAGGCCAGGGTAGGGGGAACAGCTAGGGTGAGAGGCGCTGTGGTCAGATGGAGACACAAAACAGGGGCCCGGGAGGAGAGAGAAAGAAGACAAGAAATGGTCTGAGGTTCCTGACCTGCTGGATACTGGAGTGGCCTAAGGATAGGGAAAATGGTGTAGAGCAGGAGAGGTCTATTTAATTCTGCTTCTGATAGTTATGAGTGACTTTGAAAACAATGAAACATGATGAGGTCGCCAATGAAGGAATATAGATGAAAAGGATTGTATTGAGCCCCAGGACACACAACTAGTTTAGAGGCCTGGGAGAAGAGGGAAAAGCAGCCAAGGAGAGGAGATGAGCTGTGATAAATGCTGCTGCTGTGTCAAGATGAGAGAAAATTTGGTGACCTTGACAGGAGCAGTTTCAGTACCATAGCGAGGACAAAACCCTGATTGCTGTGTGGATTCAATAGACCAGGAGGACAGATTTGGTATATCCATATGATGGAAAACTGCTAAGCAATAAAAAGGAATGAACAATTGTTACACACAACGACATGGATAAATCTCCAAATAATTATGCTGAGTGAAAGCCAGACACAAAAGAATACATATTGTATGATTTTATTTATATAAACTTCTAGAAAATGCAAACTATAGTGGCAGAACAGTGGTTGCCTGAGGCAAATGAGTACCATAAGAAATGATTACAGCCATCACAGCTCAAGGGAAGAAGAGACCTACGGAGTTCATGAAGGCAGGAGAAACCACGAAGAGAGTAAGTAAAAACTGCTCTTTCGGCAGCGGCCGCTTTAAGACTGGAGTTGCTGGGCTGCCCGTAGCTCACTTGGGAGAGCGTGGTGCTGACAACACCAAGAAAAGAGTTAAGATCCCCTTACCAGTCATCTTTAAAAAAAAAAAAAAAATGACTGGAGCTGCT
>NW_007726314.1:673182-696741 GCF_000696425.1 Galeopterus variegatus | reverse complement strand
GGGTTCGGATCCCATATAGGGATGGCCGGATGGCTCACTTGGGAGAGTGTGGTGCTGATAACACTAAGGCCACGGGTTCGGATCCCATATAGGGATGGCCGGTTCGCTCACTTGGGAGAGCGTGGTGCTGACAACACCAAGAAAAGAGTTAAGATCCCCTTACCGGTCATCTTTTTTTTAAAAAAAAAAGAATAACTACTCCCTGAGTTCCAGAACCTAACTTATTCTTTTATTTGGGTTTTTTTTTTCTTTTGTTTTGTTTTGTTTTGTTTTGGTGGCTGGCCGTATGGGGATCCAAGCTCTTGACCTTGCTATTATCAGCACCACGCTCTACCCATTGAGCAAAACAGTCAGCCCCTAACATTCTTATTTTTTTAAAAAAAGATGACCTTGACTGGGTGTTGTCAGCACCACGCTCTCCCAAGTGAGCGAACCGGCCATCCCTATATGGGATCCGAACCCGTGGCCTTGGTGTTATCAGCACCACACTCTCCCGAGTGAGCCACGGGCTGGCCCAGCCCCTAATATTCTTAAGAGGATTTGTATTGCAGTTAAAGAAAATTCCATGGCTACACTCATTATTTTTTCCAGTTTTTAAAAACTTTTTTGGGGGGCCGGCCCGGCCCCGTGGCTCACTCGGGAGAGTGCGGCGCTGGAAGCGCAGCAGCGCTCCCGCCGCGGGTTCGGATCCTATATAGGGATGGCCGGTGCGCTCACTGGCTGAGCGCGGTGCAGGCGACACCAAGGCAAGGGTTGCGATCCCCTTACTGGTCACATTAAAAAAAAAAACAAAACTTTTTTTGGTAAATAACCCTTATTCTCAACTATGGCTAAGGACCACGTGGGGTTTGATGTACTTAGCCTGGGGCTTGATGTACTCAGTATTTAGCTGTCTGCTGTGTATTTACCTGGCTCCATGCTACCTGTATAGGTTTTTTAATTCCCAGAGAGTAGAAATTCCATCTGTCTAAAGTTCTTCTTGAAGATGTTAGCACACTAGTTAATGAAGAGGCAGTTATTCTAAGGTAGAGAACACTATTCTAAAGTAAATGAAAATTTAAATGGACACATTAAAAACTTTCAAAGGCAGAGTTCCCTCCTCATTTCTCATTCACCATCCCTATTAAAGAAACTATGTAAGGAGAGGCAAGGTTGAATGCACGCGAGTAATGCCATTCTTTCCACAGGAAGCGCCTGGCAGGGTGGATAAGCAAAGGAGGAACACGTAAAAGCGGGACAAGACGGCTCTGAGGGGAACAGCCCCCACGCATCTGAACCTGCCTTCAACTCTGAGAATGCTGAGGCCGGCGGTCTGGAGCCCTTCAAGTGCCCCTCCCGCTCCTCCACTGCAGAAAAAGCAAGCCTCTTCCTCACACTTCAAGCCCGCTCTGGCCTCCGCCAGGCCCACCTCAGTCACCAACGGCTGTCCTCTCTCATCTTCAGTCTCTTTTTCAACCTAGAGACACGCTCTGAGCTCCTTACACTAGATCATTCCGATATATTTTCCAGAGGCTTCCACAGGATTTTCCATAATAATAAAGACAAATCCCAATGGGTTTCTCTGTGTCTCCGTTCAGTCCTATTTCCCCGGGGCCAACTCTCTTCGTTGTGTCTCCCAGGCTAGACCTCCCAGGCGGGACCCGGGATGAGAGGACGCCGAACCCTGCGAATCTGACGAAAACTGCTCTCCAAGGGTAAGAGCAGAAATCAAGCCTCCTTCAAGAGCTAGAGAGGCCTACGGCCACACGGAAATAAGCGCAGGCGAGGGACTCCAAAGCCAGGCTCAAGTGCAGAAGCCAACGTCCCGGGAAACCCCTCGAAGTCCCCGAGAATCCCGAATCTATTCCAACCTCTACCCCCACATCCTCCCAAATTCCAGCCCAGCCCAGCCCGCCCAAACCCCTTCTATCCCACCTCTGACAGACAGCGCGCGCCCGACCAGAGGCTGCTTGACCTCGAGGCGGCCTGGTCCCAACACGCCACTGCTGCCGGAGCATGCGTGGCCCCGCCCCCAGGGTCCGCTCTAACCAATGAGAATTCCTCTCCGTGCCCACGGCCCCGCCCCCGCCGCGGCTCGCGGCTATTTTAAAGGTCATAACTGTCAACCATCGGATCATACACCTGGCCAAGCGGCTTGATTCACACCACACACCGCCGCACGCCACACCCAGCTCATTTGCACCCCATGGGACGTACCCTCAAACTCACACCTCAATGCCCATGCACCCGCTACCCGGCATCCCCTCGCCAGCGCAGATCCGTCCACTTGTCACCCGACTTCTACAGCACTGTGCGTGAGGGGAGGCAGAGGGCCCTGAATCCCAGGAACAGCGTGGTGCTGCCTGTGAAGGCAACGTGCGGGGTGGGCCGGGTAGCCAGGGGCCAGGGCATGGCTGGGGCTGGGGTGGTAGGAGTGAGGCCAGGGTAGGGGGAACAGCTAGGGTGAGAGGCGCTGTGGTCAGATGGAGACACAAAACAGGGGCCCGGGAGGAGAGAGAAAGAAGACAAGAAATGGTCTGAGGTTCCTGACCTGCTGGATACTGGAGTGGCCTAAGGATAGGGAAAATGGTGTAGAGCAGGAGAGGTCTATTTAATTCTGCTTCTGATAGTTATGAGTGACTTTGAAAACAATGAAACATGATGAGGTCGCCAATGAAGGAATATAGATGAAAAGGATTGTATTGAGCCCCAGGACACACAACTAGTTTAGAGGCCTGGGAGAAGAGGGAAAAGCAGCCAAGGAGAGGAGATGAGCTGTGATAAATGCTGCTGCTGTGTCAAGATGAGAGAAAATTTGGTGACCTTGACAGGAGCAGTTTCAGTACCATAGCGAGGACAAAACCCTGATTGCTGTGTGGATTCAATAGACCAGGAGGACAGATTTGGTATATCCATATGATGGAAAACTGCTAAGCAATAAAAAGGAATGAACAATTGTTACACACAACGACATGGATAAATCTCCAAATAATTATGCTGAGTGAAAGCCAGACACAAAAGAATACATATTGTATGATTTTATTTATATAAACTTCTAGAAAATGCAAACTATAGTGGCAGAACAGTGGTTGCCTGAGGCAAATGAGTACCATAAGAAATGATTACAGCCATCACAGCTCAAGGGAAGAAGAGACCTACGGAGTTCATGAAGGCAGGAGAAACCACGAAGAGAGTAAGTAAAAACTGCTCTTTCGGCAGCGGCCGCTTTAAGACTGGAGTTGCTGGGCTGCCCGTAGCTCACTTGGGAGAGTGTGGTGCTGATAACACCAAGGCCACAGGTTTGGATCCCTATATAGGGATGTCCAGTGATGGAGTTTGGATGTGTTGTCCCCTCCAAAACTCATGTGGAAATTTTATCTCCAATGTGGCAGTGTTGGAAACTGATTGAGTCATGGGGGCGGATCCCTCATGAATGGATTAATGCTCTCCCTGGAGGAGGGGGGATTAATGAGTGAGTGCTTGCTCTATTAGTTCTCCCGAGAGCTTGTTGCTTAAAAAGACCCTGGCACCTTCCCCTCCCCCTCTCCCCCTCCCTCTCCCTCTCCCTCTCCTTCCCCTTCCCCTCCCCTCCCCCTCCTCCTCGTATAACTTCGTATAATGTATGCTATACGAAGTTATTACGAGAGATCGGAAGAGCCCTCCTCTCTCCTCTCTCTCTCTCTCCTCTCTCTCTCTCTCCCTGCCTCCCTCCACCATGAGTAGAAGCAGCCTGAGGCCCATGCCAGGTGCAGCTGTGCCAGAATCGTAAGCCAAATAAGCCTCTTTTCCTTATAAATTACCCAGCCTCAGGTATTTCTGTTATAGCAACACAAAACGGAGTAAAACAGCCGGTTAGCTCACGGTGGTGAGCGTGGTGCTGACAACACCAAGAAAAGAGTTAAGATCCCCTTACCAGTCATCTTTAAAAAAAAAAAAAAAATGACTGGAGCTGCTGAGCTCATGTAGCAGGAGCCAGTAGAAGCCACAGCTGTGCCCTTTGAATGGAGTTGCTTGGAGGCTGCAGGGGAGAAGAGGGCCTTGGTGGCCCCCAGGACAGCAAAACCACTAATAGAGTTACCGTGGACCCACACAGGAGCAAGGAGCCAGAACAACTGAAAAAAGGAGACATTCAGAGGCTGGTGAGTCATCACAAAGGATGGAGCAGGGCCCATCCCATGGGAAGTGTTTGGAGCACAGGTGGTGGGGGAGATGGGCCCACCAGGGGAACACTGGGACACAGCAAGGTCAGGTGATCCGCCCCCCCAATCAGCACAGGACTACTCAGAGGAGACTGGTCAGGAATACAGAATTGCATGGGGTAAAGTTTGATGAAAAGACTCAGGCCCAGATCAGAGTTTCTACACAACCCAGGTGCACTGGATCTCTGGAGAGCCAGAAGTACCTATGAGGTCAACCATTAAGCCCTGGGCTGCACAAAAAGCCTTCCCTAGAGAAACAGCAGCAATGCAGAAATTTAACTCAACCACATAGCTCAAGTACTGGTTCCCACAGGAAGTTCCCCCATTTTAGAAGTAAGCAAAGGACAAAAAATTAGTTCTGGCCCAGGCACATCACCAGTGCCTCAGGGCCTGCCAGGGGACCTGAGGCTGGAGCTGGGGATTGGACCCCTGCCCACCACCAAGCACACAGCAGTGCATCGGAGCCCGCCAGGGGACCTAAGGCATACAGCCGGGGACTGGATCCCCCCCCACAACCAGGCATACCACCAACACCAAGGAGCATGCCTAAAACATCACTTCCATGTGGGTGGCTCACCACAGCCACCACAGTAACGATGGCTGCCACAAAAGTGGCTAGACATCACAACCACCACACAGATGGTCCATGAGCCACTGGAGTGCATTGACACAAGGAGAGTCACCAGCAGAGACAAAAGAAGAGGATGTCTCTCTCCACAAAGCCCATTCCAGAGTGACAGAAGATGCATCTGCTCTATGATAATATTGGGGGACCTGAACACACCTCTCAGCATTGGACAGATCATCTAACCACAAACCAACAGAGTAACCATTACTTTTTCAGAGGGAGAGAAGAAATCTAGGGTTATCAGTGGTAGAAGGGGGGAGGGAGAGGCGATAGGGAGAGATTGGACAAGCGGCATAAAGAATAAGTACAATTTGTAACAATATATATACTAGTGATATTGATTTGATCAACATAAGTAAACACGTCTGGTGAGTTTCCTTAGATCTATGTGCGTGGTCTGATGAGTTTACTTAAATCGATATGCTTGGTGTGATGACTTTACTTAGATCGAAGTAAGTAAACATTGAATCCCAAAAAAACGTATAATCATAATTCAATAAAAAAAAAAAGGATTACAAATGGGCGGCAGGAAACTTGGGTATGATGGATACGGTTACTACCTTGATTGTGGTGATTTCATAGGTGTGTGTGTATATATATATATATATATATATGAAAATATATCAAATTGTACACTTTCATATGTGCAGTTTACTGTGTATTAATGATACCTAAATAAAGCTTTAAAAATAAAAACATTACAGATTGAGTTGAAACTCTATTCTGCCCTCCCTGATGCCATTCCCCTGGCTCCCCTCTCCAGGTGACTTCTATCCTGAATTTGTTGCTTATCATTCTCATGCACACTTATATGTTTAGATCATGTTTGTATCCATAAACAGCATGTAGCATTGTTTTGCATGTTTGTATCATTTTATAAATGGTGTACTTTGAACATCTTTCTACAACTTTAAGATTTATCTCAGTGGACTCAAATATCTATAGACCATTGGCAGTAACTCCAGTATTTCGTTGTGTAACTATAGTCTGATTTCCTCATTGTCCTGTTGGTAAACGCTAGGGCTGCTTACAGTTTCCCCCCTGTGTAGATGCTACAATGAACGTTTTTATACCTCTGAATCCATGTAGGAGGGGCTCTCCAGGGCAACTACACAGGGGTAGACTTTCTAGATATTAGGGCTCGTGCCAATGACACCAGCAGGGGCTGAGTGTTTCCTTCTGAACTTTTATTGACATATAGGCTGATTACCAGCTTCTTTTGGTTAGTAAAGGGGAACTGTTCATGTTCCTGTGTTACAAATAATAAAGTCAATAATTTGCCCTAGGGTAAGCTCAAAATGAAGCTATCGTGTCAAATCTTTGCATGTTCCTTCTTAAGCTCCTCTATAATGCTCTCCTCCTTCACTCGGGCACTTGTAACATTCACCTGTCACAATTAGCATCTCAGTCACTACAAACACCTAGGAAGGAGATAAGTTGGCAGAACCTTATTCGGAAGCAGCAATTTTGTCCTAAGAGCCATCAACCCCTTTAACATTTCTTCTGACTCCATAGAATGCTTTCTAAATGTATATCCCTGGCAGTATGGCTGCATAGTTTTTAAAATGCAGGATTTGCCTCTAAAATATTCTTCAATATTTCATTGGCTGCGAGTTCATCAGACTCCACCATAGAGCCCTATATGTTTCTATATTTAAGGGCTCTCCCAGGCTGGTAATGCCAAGGGGCAGTTTTCTCTCATAGAGAAGAAGAAACAGAGCAGCAAGCCGAAAGGGACAACAGGCCAGGTGATGCTTAAACAAGTAGCAGCATTGTGTAGTCACAACCTCCCTTGTCACTAAGCAACAGGAAGTTGACCTCCGGAGATTCTCTTTCCTCAGACATAGCCTCAAAAAGACAAGAGGAAAGTTTGCCTTTTCCACTCCCTTCCTGGGAAGATGCAAAGTGCTTTAGTAGGCTCCTGGGTAAGAGTATACTTTACAGTTAATCCTGGCCCCTGGCCCCTCGCCTTGGGATTATACCTGAAATCTGAGTGAGTCATGAGAGTGAAATGAGCAGGGTTTCATCTAGCATCTAGCCTGATGGAGGACCTGGAGCTGCTTAGGTCACCCCTAGAGGCTGCTTAGTCTTCCTGATACCATACCCCTATCCATGCCTTCTGGTCTCCTGCTAGTTGGCTGAACCTCCTAATTGTCTAGCCACCCCATTTATTACAAATCATTGTTTGAGCCCCCACCCCCCCACCCCCAAACTGTTGGATTTTGATTGCTCTCTAGTCTGGGAACATCTTGAGGGCAAAAGTTGTGTTTTTGTTCATCTGTATTTCCCATGCCCAGCCACATGCCTGGAACACAGTAAAGCTCCAGTAAATACCATTGAATAAGGCTGGCCGGTTGGCTCAGTTGGCTAGAGCATGGTGTTGATAACACCAGAAGCCAAGTGTTCGAATCCCTGTACCAGCCGCTGGGGAGAGGAAAAAAAAAAGTACTGTTGAACTAACCTGAATAGAGAGCAAGGGGTTCTTTGACAGATGGTGGAGGGATGGACAGACAAGGTAACCTACGTCTTCAGTGGGATGAAAAGATATGTGGCTTCCCAGTCCTATTGAGGAGCCCACTGTGATCGCCAGAGACTAAGCTTGAGACAAGTTCCTCTGTTCATGGTTATGATTGTGAAGGACCAGCCACATCGTTCTCTCAAGGAAGAACTCAGAACAAAGAGGTTGGGCCCTAGGAGTTTCCAGACATGATCATCCACAGGTTGCAATCGTCCACAGGTTGTATGCCTAATGACATCAGCCTTTCTTGGGCACATTTCTATTTTTTTTTTTTGAGTGGGGGTGGCTAGCCAGTTGGGATATATGAACCCATGACATTGGTGTTTATAAGGCTGTGCTCTAACCCACTGAGCTAACTGGCCAGCCCTGGGCTTATTTATGTCTTCTGCCAGTGCCTATCTCTGAAATTCTCTTGAGAAGATGTCCTGTTAGTGAAATTAATACTCCTTTTGGAAAGTTTATCCCTTGCTTGGGTGCTCCAGTTTCAGAGGGTGCCTCTTTTGCCCCAGAATAGAGTGTGTGGCAAAAGGGTGTTCACGGGCTGGCCCGTGGCTTGCTCGGGTGAGTGTGGTGCTGACAACACCAAGTCAAGGGTTAAGATCCCCTCACCATTCAACTTTTTTTTTTTTTAAAAGGGTGTTCACGACTTTGTCAATAGATGCAGAAGAAGGATCCACTGGACCCTTGCTCTTCAGGGACCCTTGATCTACCATTAACATTGTGGGGAGGACAACAATGGGGATTTCCTTTCAAGCTCCTTAGGGAAAGATCATCCTGCTGGACAGTGGCCCTGTCCACAGAACTCTGCTCTGAATGAATGGTACCACTTTGCCATACACGCATAGCCCTCCCAGGAGGGTCAGCACAGCTGAAGCCAACTGTCCCAGTGATGAATGGAAATTCCTTTCTGATGGCCCCTCTCCAGGAGTGTCCCTCCTGTTGAATTTTTTCTATTCCCTCAGGAACTCCCATGAGAGCCTTCTGGCCTGGCTTCCTTGGAAACTTCAGCAGGGGCCCTGAAGTCTGGGACCCAAGATGGGGTTTGAGTGGGCTTTACCCTCATGCCTGTCTTGTTATAGCACAACAATGGCTTCTATGGGCACTACAGAAGCCAATTCAAGAGTGAAAGTGCTGGAGAATACCGCCTTGCAGCCAAGCCCCAGCCTCCGGCAGTGTTCCTACAGCGATGTCAGGTACAAGGAAGCCCTGGGGGCAGCGGGAGTGACTGGGCCAGTTTCTGCCTTTCAAAGGCCCCCAAAGCATCATTCCCAGTCCCTTCACAGCTGTACTGATACCTGAGGCCAACCTATCCCGGGGAAAGGCATGAGGCTTTGCCCCTCTTCCCTGAAATTTCAGATCTTCCCTCTAAAGACAGAGTGGAAAAAAGTGGTTGCCAAACTGGACAGGACAGTCTAGCTCACTGCCCCTTCCAGATGGAGGAACAGTCAGGGCCAGGTGGGGTGGGTAGTCATGATAAGCCTCCAGAACCCGAGAAATAAGCCTTGAGTTTTACTGACAACTACCCTCAAGTTCAGATTCCTTGATGCCAAGAAAGCCCGTGGTCCATCCTACAGCCAGCTTCACAGTCCATAGCCTTGGGAGTGAGTAGGCCTCCTCTGGTCAGGGAATTAGTGCAGGAGGTAGCTGGGTACTGGCCTGCACATCTGGCCAGGGAGGACTGGAAAGGAGTGTTGGCAGAGGTGGCCTAGAGTGGCTGGAATGGGCTTTCAGAGAACAGGAAAGGGATGCAGGGTTCCAGGCCTTCCACCACTTACAGGCCTGGAGACAAGGAGCGGGTACTGTGCATCATCAGTCAGGGTTCCAACAGTACAAAGCATACTCAAAACAGGAGAACTCAGGAGGGTGCATTTACAAAGGAGTGGGTGTGGAGGCCTCAGGAAAAGTCAGTCTCACAGATTGGTAACAACCAAGTAGTCAGTACTACTGAGCCCAAAGGAGCAGGCATGGCTCCTACAACCCAGAAGAAGACAGAGAGTTGTGGAGAGGGCCACCCTGAGAGGAGCAGTAATCCTGGGTGGAGAGATAGCCTGGTGGGATCTGGCCTGGGAAGGAGCCAAGGGAAGAAACACCTCCTCCCTGTTTTCCTCCATCTCCTCCCAGGGCTCCCCAGTGGCTAGAGTGATGGGATCTGGTGATGAATGCACTAAGGGCAGCCTCCTGAACAAGAGTAGAGTTGGGAAGGGCCCAGAGGGACCTGAAGGGATGCCTGGAACATGCTCCACCCACTGCAGCTTCTTGCTTCTCAGCCTCTTGCCAGGTCCTACTTGATCTGCCATCTGGATTCTCCAGGAATTGCTTTCCCAGGCTGATAACAGAATCCTGGAGGTTTCTATGTTGTGGAAACTGAACTTCTTTAGCATTTGCAGTTGGAAGGAATGCCTAGAACTGCCTATCAAGCCAGGCCCAAATGCAGCTCCAGACTGTCCATCTGGGGCCACTTCTCTTTTGAGAGTGATAGGGTCTGGGTAGCACAGGAATAGAAGCAACCCAGAGACTTCCTGCTGGATATTTGTAGTAGCCCTCAGTGGCAGCTCTCATCCTAGAGACCAGAAATCTCAGTCTGTTAAACCAATCCCCCAGGAAAAGACATGTAGGGGACATGTTTTGGCTGCTGCTCAAAGTGAAGACTTGCTACATTAAGAATTTACTAGCATTATCATCAGCCCCAAATAGCATGATGTGTGTCTTGGGCTCAGGTTGTATAAATGTCAAGTCTAATGGCTCTTTCTAGGTGTAAAGCTGTTTTAATTAATGGGACTGCTGAGGGAAGGTGCACATATTATTTTCTCATTGGCTGAGAGGTACCAGGTTTCAGGTGGCTGATTTAAGCTATGGTTGTTTAAAGCCTTTCTAAGATGTGGCATCCACTTTCCTTTGGTTTGGAGGCAGGTAAAAATTTTGTGCATAACATTCAGATGCAAGAAAATTCTTTTCTTTTTTTCATTCTTTCTTATAAACCAGATTAATCTATTTCTAGCCTTCAACTGCCTGACTCTTGGAAAATGCAATCCTGTTCTCATTTGTTCCTAAGGTCAGACAAGAGTGCCAGAGACTTATGGTTGGGGGCGGGTTCTTCATCTGCAGTACCATGATTACAGTTGTCCCTGCTGCTGCCCCATGCCTCAGTCTGCCATAGAGGCTCCTCTCTCAGCAACACACTGACTGCAGACTGCCCAGCCTCCACAGGGGCCCTTAGCCCTCCCACATGTAAACACCACACCCTCCCAGGAAACCTACCTCTTCTCTAATGCTTAACATGGAATCCCAACCCTAGCCTCACTTGCTCAGAGACCAAGGGTTTCACCACTTTGGTGGTAAAGGAGCCCTGAATGATTTAGAAACAAAGATGCAAGTGATAATTCTTCTCAGAGGCAAGAATATACCCAAACTGCCAGGCAAGAGAGGAAATGACTGCACTTCTCACCAGGCTCCCACAGTTGTTAAAGAGCAAAACTCGTATCAGTGGGAGTCAATAGATTACCTTGCCACTGCAGAAATAGTTTCCAGAGTCAGAACTGCCTCCAACAACAAACATAGGCATCCATATTCTAGGGCTATATACAATTCTGTAGCTGAGGATAGAGAAAGGGGAGAGATTTGGGGGTCAATCGGAAATTGTCCCAGACTCCCAGATTTTTAAAAATTGAAACTTTCATTAAGATGATTACAGATTCAGGGCCGGCCCGGTGGCGCACTCGGTAGAGTGCGGTGCTTGGGAGCACGGTGGCGCTCCCACTGAGGGTTCGGATCCCATATAGAGACCGGCCCGCTCACTGGCTGAGCGCGGTGCGGGCGCGACACTGAGGGTTGTGATCCCATTGCCGGTCACGGTACGGGAGCAACACCGAGGGTTGAGATCCCGTTACCGGTCACGAAAAAAAGACAAAAAGGAAAAAAAAAAAAAAGATGATTACAGATTCATAAGCAGTTGTAAGAAATAATAGAAATCCCTTATACACTTAGCCTGGTTTCCCCCAGTGGTAACATTTTGCAAAACAATAGTATAATATCACAACCAGGACATTGACATGGATGCAATTCACCAATTTCATTCAGATTTTCCCAGTTTCACTTGTACTCATTTGTGTGTGTATGTGTATGTTTTAAGATCTATAAAATTTTATCACCTGTGTAGGTTTGTGTATCCACCACCACAGTCAAAATACTGACCAGCATCACAAGGATCCCTGGTGCTGTCCTTTGATAACTTCTCTATCCCTCCCCTGCACCTAACCACCAATCTATCCTCCATTTCTAAGATTTTGTATTTTAAAATGTTATATAAATGGAACAATCCAGTATGCAGCCTTTGTAGACTGGCCTTTCTTGCTCAGCATAATTTTCTAGAGATTCATCCAATTTGTTGCATGTATCAGTAGTTGATTTGTTTTCATCACTAAGTAGTATTCCATGGTACATATGTATCAGTTTGTTTAACCATTCACTTATGAAAGGATATCTGGGCTGATTCCAATTTGGGGCTCTTACAAATAAAGCTACTATGAACATATTTGTACAGATTTTTGGAAGAACATAAGTTTTTGTTGCTCTGGGATAAATGCCCAGAAGTACAATTGCTGGGTCATATGATAGTTGCATGTTTAGTCTTTAAAAGAAACTACCAAACTGTTTTCCAGAGTGGCTGTATCGTTTTACATTCTCAGCAATGAATGATCCAGTTTCTCTGCATTGTCTCCAATATTTGGGGTTGTCTCTATTTTTTTTTTTTCCTTTTTGTCTTTTTTTCCGTGTCCGGCAACGGATCGCAACCCTCAGTGTCACGCCCGTACCGGACCGGGGACCGGCAACGGGATCGCAAACCTCGGTGCTGCACCCGCACCTCGCTCAGCCAGTGAGCGGGAACCGGTCTGTATGTGGGATCCGAACCCTCGGCGGGAGCGCCACCACGCTTCCCAAGCGGCGCACTGTAGCAGTGTGCCACCGGGCGGCCCAAAGGGGTTGTCTCTATTTTTAATTTTAGCATTTCTGATAGATATGCAGTGATATATCTCATTGTGGTTTTAATTTGCATTTCCCTAATGTTTGATGCTGAACATCTTTTCATGTGTTATTTGCCAACTATAAATCCTCTTTAGTGAAGTGTTTTCATGTTGTTTGCCCATTTTCTTTTTTTTTTTTTTTTTAAAGATGACCGGTAAGGGGATCTTAACCCTTGACTTGGTGTTGTCAGCACCGCACTCTCCCGAGTGAGCCACGGGGCCGGACCTGTTTGCCCATTTTCTAATTAGATTGCTGTATAGATTGCTGTTTTACTGTTGTGACAGTTCTTTATTTATTCTAGATACTAGTCCTTTGTTGGATATTTGGTTTGTAAATATTTTCTCCCAGTCTATAGCTTGTTTTTCATCCTCTTCACATAGAATTTCACAGAGCAAAACTTTAAAAAAATTTTTGATGAAGTCCTTTTTTTTTTTTTTTTTTTTTTTTTTTTTGTCTTTTTCGTGACTGGTAAGGGGATTGCAACCCTTGGTGTGGCATCACCCGCACCGCGCTCAGCCAGTGAGTGGACCGGCCATCTCTATATAGGATCCGAACCCGCGGCGGGAGCGTCGCTGTGCTCCCAGCGCCGCACTCTCCCGAGTGTGCCACGGGGCCAGCCCTGAAGTCCTATTTATTAACTTATTCTTTTATGGACCTTGCTTTTGGTGTCAAATCTAAGAGCCCTTTGCCTAGCTCTAGATTCTGAAGATTTTCTCCTTTTTTTTTTTTTTTTCTAAAAGGGCCCTGGGTTTTTAATCCCCATCCTGTCAGCTTGCTTTATGAGGAAAGTTAAGGCCAACTGGCTTCCTATCTTTGTGGAACTTTCATTCTGTTTGGAAGCTACCACTGCCTGTGTAAGGCAAGAAGTCCCCAAAGAGGATCTTATTAAAAACACAGGGGGCTCTGGGGCTGGCCAGTTAGTTCAGTTGGTTAGAGCTCAGCGTTATAACCCCAAGTTCACGGGATCAGAACCCCGTACCAGCCAGCCACCAAAAAAAAAAAGACATGATGAGCTCTACCCTGAAGATTCTGGTTCAGAGATCTGGGATGAAACCAGCCCCTGCATTTTATCTAGGAACTTGCTGTCAGCCATTGCTCATACCCCCAACCCAGCCAAGCCTGAACTCAACAGATCAGGTCACTTCAGGTCTGCAGCAGGAGAAGCTGAGTGGCTGTGGAGGGTATGGTTCTAGGAGCAGAAACATGGCACAAAGGCAAGGAGATGGTCTTGGGAGAGAATCCTGCCAAGGTCTGGAGGCCTGAGAGGTGGTCTTTCTCTGCCTGGGTATTGGGCAAGGCTGTCTGGCCCCAACTGAGCCAAAGCAAATGTCCTGGGGCCAGGACTTTCTGTCCCTGTTCATTGATTTAACAGCAAACAGTTATTGAACACAGTGCCAGGCACAACTCAGTTACAGATGTGAGCAAGACAGAACAACCTTTGCCCATAAGAAGCTCATGTTCTGATGGGGGACATAAGATGATAAGCAACATCATAATGTATAATTATATAGTATGGAGGTGAAAAATGTAAAGTTGGGGTGATGGGACTACTAGCTAATGCTCAAGGAAGGCCTCTCAAGAGGGAGATAAGAGGGATTTATATGGCCAGCAGAAGGAACAGGTGGTACAAAGACCTGAGGTGGGAGCATCTGGCGTGTTCGAGGAGCAATGAGGTGGCCAGCATAGCTGAAGGTAACAGAAGGACCAATACTGTGTGGGTCTCATGAATGACTATTATGACTTTGGTTGTTACAAAATGAGTAATTATTGTGGATTTTCAGAAAATGAGATGCGATCTGATTTATGTACTAAAAGAATTATTCTGGCTGCTGAGAGAACAGTAGACTGAAGGGGCAAGTTGTCTTTTTTTTTTTTTAAAAGATGACCGGGGGGCCGGCCCCCTGAAGGGGCAAGTTGAAAGCAGGACATCAGGCAGAAATTCTCACAGTAATTCAGGCAAGAGAGGAAAGTGGCTTGGACCAGGAAAAGTAGTGGACATGCTGAGGTGTGGTCTGATCCTGGCTACATTTTGATGGAAATATCAACAGGATTTCCTAGCGCATTTGATGTGGAGTATGAGAGAAGAGAATAAAGGGGTCTCGAGGTATTTGGCAGGATCTCGCTGCCATGGCCTGAGCTGGGGGAGGCTGTAGACAGTGTTGGGGATGATCCAAATCTCAGCTAAGTGTTTGGTGATGCCCCATTAGGTATTTACATGGAGATGTGGAGTAGGCAGTTGGCTATTGAGTCTGGAGCTCTGGAGAGAGCTAGAGCTTGAGACAGAAATTTCAGTTTCCAGATGGCATTTAGGGCCAAGATACTGGGTATGCTGATGAGGGAATAAGTGTGAACTTAGAGGAGGAAAGGACTAAAACCTAATCCTGGACAATCTAGAGTTAAAGGACCAAATGTGAAATTCAGTCATAGCCCCCCTGATGCCAGGATGTCTTGGCAGGTGCCTCAGCTCCCTCCTCAGTCAGAGGCTCCAGAGGCTTCTTCATGGCAAGTCCTGGGATACCTCATCCTCAGTGAGCTGTTGCTTTAATTTGGCTCTGCCCTTTCAGGGTATTGGCAGTTTAGTAGTTTAGGGGTAGCAGCTCCTGGCAGTTTCCCTCCATGATGGGCCCTGAGGGAAGGTAAGCATCATTTTGTCCATTCACCTTTCTGTCTTTCAAGGAGCCAGCGCAGCAACACTTCTTCTCCAAGCATGACAACCGCTCTTCCTTTGACAAAGTGAGTCCTGGGGACAGGAAGGAGAGGGCAGTCCCCCAGCCTAGGTTGAAGTTGAGGACACAGCAGGTGGAGGGGATAAGACATTGAGGGGAGTGAGGGCTCCTTCTGCAGGCAGAGGAGTGCCTATCTTCCCCCACAATCTTTCTCCTCTGGGAAACAGCCCATTTCTCAAACAGAGGCACCTCTGTGTTGGTTTCCTCCACAAGTTTGCCTGACAATGTGCAAACATCCTGTGGGCCACTGAATTTCTGGGGCTTCACCCTGGAATGGAAGGTATCACTGGGGAGGCAGGCCAAGGAGGCCAGGGTACAGGCCAGAGAGGTCAAGCACAGACCAGGCATCACAAAGCAGACACGGGTTTAGGAGGGGCCCAAAGAGGTGCCTGGTGCCAGGACTGTGGGCCAAGGGCCCGTACCGTTGAGGAGGGCCCCTACTGCCTGCTGCAGGGAATCGGAAGGCGGAAAGACCTGGAGCGCCTGTGGCGGCGGCACACCTTCCTGCACTGGGCGCCCCGTGAGCTCGAGTTGCACCAGCAGGGGCCCCTGGAATCATCCTACCAAGCTGATTTCCGGTCAGGGCCAGGACTTGGTGGCCTTCCACAGCGCCTCGTCCACTTTGTGCAGATCCAGCCTCCCCGTGCCAGCACCACCTACCAGCAGAACTTCTGCCAGCCAGCCCGGGGTGGCCATTGTGGCAGCAACAAGATAGGGCCCCAGGCGCTGGTCACCGACATGTTGCCTGATCTCCCAGGGATTCCAAGACCCAAGCTGCTGCAGCACTACCTTCATGCTGGGGTCTCTGAGTGTCTAAATTGGTCCAGAACATTAAACAAGGACAGCTGACACAGCAGCCTGTCTGCACTTGTAGCTCAAAAGGTGTCAGAGGCCATACAGCAGCAGTGCACTGTCAGTACCTGTACTTGGCTCTGGTGCCCATGGTGTCTGTATGCTGGGCAGGGGAGGTCTGCCCTGGGAGCTCTGCCATTGAGTGAGAAAGGGTAAGTCTTACAGGAGGCTAAGAGTATAGGAGGGTGCCATGGCCACAGCAGGTGAGTTCCAAGGCCCCAAATACTTTGTTCTTGCAGCAAACCTACTTGTGAGCTCCTTGTACTTAGTGTATCTGCAGGGAAAGCAGAGCCAAAGGCCCCTACTAATGAGCAGAAAAGGCTGAAGGAAGAGGCAAGGATTGGAAGCCTCCTCCAGGATGCTGCTGCCCTCAAGGAGTTTGGTGGGTAGCCATGCAGCCCTCCCCGAGAAATGGCTGCCCCACAAGGACAGGAGTTTGCCCTGGTCACAGCCCCCACTGAATCACCCCTCCCTTTGGGGATGAGCAGAGGCTTTGAGGAGACAGTGTGTGACTTGGACCTGGAGGCCATCCTAACCCTGTGGTGTTTTGTTGTTTTCTGAGTGCTTCTCTGGTCATCCTATCAGGGCCCCTAACACCTAGGACAACAGGAGAGGACTGTCATCCCATGTCACCAAAGGAGAAGCTGAGGCTTAGATGGAGCTGAGACACCAGAACAAATGGGGCAAAGGCCAGATACAAGAGGCTCCCTCTGGACCCTCATCCCTGAGAGAGTTTAGACCTCCAAAGGAGGGCAGGGGCTGTGAGGGCAACATGGGAGTCCACACCAGGGCCACATACCAGATTTTAGCAGCATTTTTACTTCCACATCCAAATTCCCTGGGTCCTCACAACAGCCCTGTGAGGTAGGTAGGGCAGGAAGGTTTCAGAGATCCCCATTTATACATGAGGATGCTGAGGCACAGAGAGGTGAAATGACTTGCCCAACGTCATACAACAGTATAGAGAGCCCAAAGCCAGCATTCCTCTGGCCCTCTGGCCATTCCCATATTCTCTCCTCTATTCCCTCTGTGTCTCCCACCCTTTCTCAACTCTCCTGGGTCTACAGAGACCCTCAAGGCAGGCTGGCAGTTGGAACTTTTCAGGAATGGCCACTGGAGTGGGCCTGGTCAACTCCAGATAGGCACTGACCCTGTGGGGCATAAGGCCAGCTCTCCCCCTCCCCACTTCCCATTTAGACAGAGGGCCTAGTAGGTTCCAGGGCAAGGGTGGAGTTAGGCATGGTCCATGAATGAATGGTGGTAAAGTAGGTATGAGACATGTGTGTCCTGTGCTAAAGGCTCCCCCAGCCCAAGTCCCCAAGGTAGTGTTTCAAGTGCCCACCCCGTGCCTCCCTCATCCCACAGAGCCACAGTGAGTGCCCTCAGCAGCAAAAGGAACCACAGACATCTGCCTCTGGCATTGAGCTGCTCCAGTGGACAAGTCCCACCAGGCCTTCAAACCCCATCACAGAGACACAGTGCCTCCACAGCTTGACTGGGGCCCTGAGCCACACCCCCAATAACAAACAGCCGAGGCCCAGCCTGTAGGCTAGAGCAGGAGCAGCGGGCCGTGGGCATAGCAGGCAGTGCCTCCCAGCGCCGCCGTGCAAGACTGAAGCTCTCCACCGAGCCCAGAGGGCATGGCTGGTTTCCTGCAGGAAGAAGACAGAAGGCTGTAAGGTGCACAAGCTGTAGGGGCTCCAGGCCCTTTTGCTCCCTAAGCTCAGAGAATGGCCCAGTAGGTATGACCCCAGAATAAGCTATCAGTGCCTTGCTCCTGATTGCCCCTATTCATCATTTATTCATTCATTCACTCATCCATTCATTTTTGTTTCTATTTGTCTACTTGCCTGTGTATTCGGTGGTCATTTTTTGTCCTGCTTCTGTCTCCTAGGCCCCTGCTGGTACAGAGCCCCCAATCAGGCACTGGGGGACACCCTGCAAGGTGGGCTAGGCAGACAACTCTGCCTGCTTCATGGATAGGGACAGGGAACACTCAAAGCCCTGATCCCTGCGTTCCTGGAGAAGGGCAAAAGGTGGTGCTCATGCGGAGGCTACTCTTTCCTATCTTGGGTCCCCCCTTATCCCTAGCTCCACAGAGACTTACCAAGGCCCCCAATGGCCACGATGTGGCCCCCAAGGGAACCAACTGCAAAGTCAGCTCTCTTATCCCTCATGCGCAGGCTGCGGGGCAACTTGGTCCAGGACCCTGCAGGAGAGGGGAGGTCAGATCTAGCCACATACCCACTGTGCCCCTCCATCCCATGGAAAGTGGGAGGATAGCCCAGGACAGCCATTACTCACCATGTTCCAGGTCAAACATCTCTACAGTGTTGACAAAGTGTGGACGGGAGTAGAAATTGTGGGGCCCGGGCTGCTGCAGGCCACCCAGGCTAAAGATGCTGCCTTCGGCCATAGCACAGCCAGCAAAGGCCCGGCGGCTGGGCAGACTTGCGTGCCGGGTCCAGGTACAGGCTTCCAGATCAAAGGCTTCAAAAGCAGTCACTGGGAGCTTGCCCTGGCGGCCCCCTGTCAATGGAATTGGGGTACCTGGAGGAAGCCCAGGGGGCTTGATGGCCTCCTCACTCACCAGGTTGTTGATCGGCCTACCCCAGCCTCCCACACCCAGCTGTGTGCACAACTGCACCTGGATCATCCACCCCACAGACCCTCAGGCACTGGTGTTTGCTTTTCCAAACCCAGCAGGGCCATCAAAGGTCAAAGGTTCAGAGCAGGCCTGAATCATCCCAACAAAGCCTCTCTTATCCTGCCATCCTGGACTAAGCCTGATCCCTACCACAGCCAACCTACGGGGATGGGGACTTCTGAACTCTGAGCCCCTTTCCCACATGCCCCAGGCCCTTACCCAGGATGTAGATCTTGTTTCCATGCAGGAAGGTGGAGGCCCCATAGCAGGGTGTGGGCATGGAGGGTAGCGAAAGCCAGCAGTCCTGACGGGGCTCATACACCCGTACCTGGGCCTGGGGGGCCGTGTCAGAGCCCATTCCTCCCAGAGCATACACCATACCGTCTGCATAGAAAAGAGTAGTTTAGACTGCACCCCCACCTGGCCAGGGCACCCCACCCTGACAGCTGCTTGGGGGTGGCTGTAGACCCATGTTTGTGGCACCCTTTCTCAGCAGCAGCAACCCTACTGCCTTCCTGGAAGGGGGGCTGGGAGAGTTGGGATTCCCACTCTGGCCAGGGCCCCTCTGAGTGAAGAGCAGGAGGCAAATGATCTAATTATAATCGCCTCTGTCTCCCTGGAGACGCTATGGCAACAGAGTCTGGCATCCAAGCAGGGCTGGCCTTGACCGGTGGTCAGACCTGGAGGCCACCAGGTGGGGGCTTCCTTGGAGGGAGGAGGATGGCGGCATGGCTCAAGCCAGGGGTGAGGGGCATATGAAGATCTGCTCAGCATGGAGTCAGTCTGGGGAGGGGGATCTGCAGATCACTTGGAGGTGGAGATGTGGCTGGGAGAGGGGCATGGCCTTGCAGGAGCCTTGCCAGTATCTTTGCACTACCTCCTTTCACTAGAGTAGGTTCTTGCCTTCTGTTAGGCCCTCAGGGTCAGCTAGGGACATGTCTGGGGGCCTTGGAGTGATGGGCCAGTCAGCGGGGGGGGGAGGGGGGGGCTACCATGGCAACCATCCTAGGTCAGATTGGCCTTTGTCCACATCAGGCTCCCTGGTGTTTGTGAGCGGGGAGGGAGACTAAGCACTTGCTGGGCTCTGAGCCAAGGCCCTGCTCCCCTCCCCCAACCCCATACTATTTATAACCCTGGGAGTCATTAGGCTGTCTCCCCCCTCCTCTCTTAGAAATGGCAGGGAGGTGGCTGGGGCCTCCCATCCTCCTGGGGACCAGCCTGGGCTCTGCCCCACACCTCACAGGCAGAAAAGGCAGTTAATAGAAGGCTGTTGCATGCCCAACTCAGAGCTAGGTCAGACAGGATACAGGAAGCAAGGCCATATCCAGGGCACCCATGCAGTAATCACAGCTCTTGTACAACCTCTAAGGGTAAGGGACAAAGTCAGGAGAGAATGGAGGGTGTTGCGGCACCTGAAGGACCTTTCTTGGGAGGCTACTCACCTCTCTCCACAGTTGCAACTCCCATGGCTGCTTGAGGGAGAGTGGCCCGAGGCTCCCAGCGGCCCTCATCAGCCAGGAAGGCCTCCACAGCAGCTACTGGTCTCTGGACCTCATCCACACCACCCACCACTAGCACCTGCTTGCCCAGAACTACAGCAGCTGCACCAGCTCGGGCAGTGGGAAGGGGTGCCAGTGCCAGCCATGTGTGTGAAGCCATGTCCAGTGTTTCAGCAATGTTCAGGGGCAGTCCAGCCCGGCCACAGCCCCCCAACACCAGCAGGTGCCCATCCTGGTATGCCACTGTGCCATACACCCGGCAAGTGGGCATGGGGGGGAACACCTGCCAAGCAAAGGCCCGGCCACTTCCTGCAGCCATGGTGTTCACTACCAGTGGCAGGCCATGCTATCTGCTCAGGCTGCAGGCCTCATTGGGGGGGCATAATAAGGCCTCATCTTGATCCTGCCAGGGCTGAAGGGGGTATCTGACAAGTCCAGGGACCTCGCCTTCACCTGGAGGAGAGAGGGAAAACAAAGGGTCAGGGCCACTGACCAGCCCGTCAGGAAACAGATGAACAGCCTGTAGCTGAGGGCAAGGCTGGCCCAAATCACTGATAGGAAAGGTGGGGGAGGTCCCACCCCCTCTGGCTAGCACGTCACTGTGGAGGCCTTCCTGGAATGGGAAGGAGGACAAATTCCAGATACCCAGGCAGCTTCCCTACTTCCTATGGAGGCATAAGGGATTCTCCTTCACAACCCCTTCCCTAACAACTCAGAGCAACTCTTTCAAATCTGGGTCTAGGTGAGGGGTAAGGTGACTAGATCAGGACTCTCCTTCCTAGCCCCCTTTCTTTCCCCTCAACAATCCTCACCCTGATTTTGCATGAGAGGAGTCCTACTGTAACCTCCCCTTACTGTCTTCCAGTGTGACCTGGGAAGCCTGAGATCTAGCCATCAGGGTCCCCCTGCTGCGTCAGGGGCCAAATTCCAGGTTATCCTTTCAATACCCTTGGGGGCTATTACACAGGGTTCATCCATTCCCACCAGCATAAGACCTGGGTCCCTGTTGTTTGGGCGCATTGGACACCTAGGTTCCATACTCTTCCTCTGAGATCCACCCTCAGGGGTTTGCCCATGTGGAGTCCAGAAGGGGGGGGGGTCAGGGGGGACAGAGGGCTAATTTAGGAATCTCATGAGCACAGGACTCTAGAGTCCAAGAGTCCAGGGCGTTTCAAGCAGGAATGGGCAACTGGACTTCTGGATCCCTTAACAGTAGATCCCCAAGTTCCCCAACCTCCTCTTTTCCGTGGCGCTACACTCCTGGACCGCTGGCAGGAGGGCCTCTTGGATCCAAACTTCCAGCTCGGGGGTGGGTGGGGGGTGGAGGGGGATCTAGGCGAGCGCTGTTGGGGCTCTACGTCCTGCGCCCCAAACTTCCCCAGAGCGCAGCTCTCGCGGGACTCACCGGCCAGGGCTCCGGTGCCGCCGCCGGGGCACGGGGTCAGCTGTTCCGCCTCCGCTGACGCTGGCTCTGGCTGGAGTTGAAGGCGGGCTCCACAGGGGTTCCAGCACGGCTCCGGCGCAGGGCGGGGCTGAACCGGGTCCGCCCCCCGCCCCCCCGCCTCGCCCCCCTAGACTCGGGGAAGCCGCCGCCTGCCTTAACCCTGCACATGCCGCGGCCAGAGCAGAACGCGCCGAACCACTCTCACACACAAACTACAAAAGGACATGTGGACACCGGGCGTGCGAGGATTGAGGGTCCGACCTTAGGCGTGATAGAAATGAGGCAGCAGTGAGCGGCACAGCAAGTGCACGCATGGCGAGAGGTCGTTCTGAGCCGGACGCAGCTTGGGTGCGCCAGCGGTGGAGCCGGCTAGCAGACAATGAGGGGCCGGCGCTCGCTCCTCGCCGCTGAGCTCAGAGGGGCCCAGCGACACGCTTCGAGGCAGCGCCCCCTGTAGGCCGCTCAGGGAATGGCCTGGGCCTCTGGTGGGGGCAGCCGGCTGAGTCGCCCTTGCCCGGGCACAAAGCAGGGCACAGGATAGGTCCGGTAGTGCACATTGAGGCTAGTGGGGAATGGAGGATCAGACAGTGCCCGCCTCAGGTCCTGACAGGCTCTTCCACAGGCCTGGGTGGGGAGAATTGTTGGAGGGGTAACTCTGAGCAGGGGATGAGCTAGAAGAGTCAGAGGCTAAGGGACCTCCCCAGTGGGTCACTCTGGCCTCATCCTGTAGGGCCAGAGACCTGGGCTACTCTGGGGCCCAAGGTGCTTTGTGACAGACCATCTTTAGGGTCCTGGGCCTGTCTCTAGCCAACTCTGGAATCAAACGAGAGCAAACTGGTGCCATAGCCAGTGTGGCCTGCCCAGAGTGTGGGTAGACCCTCCCCAACACCAGGGAGAGTCTTCAGCCCTTTTCACGGGCTGGCGGTTGTAGTCAGAGGTCCTACAAGAAATGGTGGTGCTAGGGCTGGTTACAGACTGCACAGACCTTGACTAGAAGGCCTCCATCCACCCCACTTCACCACCAACTTGCTCCTCACTTGAGGCACTGGTGCCTCCCCCCACAGGGTGTTTACACTGCCCTGCAGACCCCCTCATATTTACCACTGGTCCTTTTCCAGGCCCCCTCCCCCTCCTTTCCAGCAATTAAGCACTTACAAGGCACCTGCCTTTAGATATTTTCCTCTCATCTCTCCTTTCTCCCCTCCAGTCAAACTCTTGAAGCCATCTGCCCTCACAGCCTCCACCTCCTTGTTATCTGCCACCTCAGCAGTCAGCCGCCACTATGCCCCCTCGAATTGCTCTTGCAAAAGTCACCATGGAACACCATATAGTTAAAATTAGGGGGTCCCTGTGGTCCTTGTCTCAACTAAAATCTTTCTGGTATCTTTAAAGTTTCACCCCTTGTGACCTCGGCTTCCTCCTGCTGCTTGTCCTTCCTCTCAGAATTTTTTGCAGGCCCTGTTTCCTCTCCCTCCCCAGGGAGTTACTCCTCAAGATTCAGCCCCAGCTTTTGGCTTTTCTCCGTGGCGCACATACCCTCTCCTGGGGCAATCCCTTCCCGGCCACGGCCTTCATTTACACCTAGATCACCGCCAGATCTCTGCCCAGGTGGATGTGTTCAGGTCCACTTAGGACCATATAAGATGCCGCGTTCGAGGGTGCCTCGGCTCCTCAAGATTCCCGCACAGTACTGAATAGGTTTGGAGCGATCTCTGCGGCCACCACCTCCAGGCAGCCCTCCCTGGTACCCAATCTGCCCCACCCCAGAGCTTGAGGGAAAATGGGGTCTCGGGGTCAAGGGTCAATAGGGCGGGCCGGGTCCCGGAAGCGGAAGAGCGGCTCACTTCCGGCTCGCAGCGGGCGGCCATGTTGGAGCAGCGGAGGCGGCGCAGAGGTGCGTCCTGGGTCCCCGCGGCGGCGCCGGTAGGTTGGAGCCGCGGGCCTAGCCGCGCCTTGGAGGGGCGGCCGGCGAGGCGGCAGGGCGGCCGGGCCGGCGGCTGACTCTTCCCGGATCCGCGTCTTCCGCCGGCCCGACCCGTAATAAC
>NW_007726314.1:666014-672740 GCF_000696425.1 Galeopterus variegatus | reverse complement strand
CCCCCCCCCCCCCCCCCGGGCCCAGCGACTCCACCCTGGGGCTGCGCGGTCCCGGTCGGGCTAGCACTGCCAGGCCCGCACATTTCGCTGCCTCCGTGACCCCCGCCTCCCCTTCGCCGCTCGTGCCCCAGGGACGCGGACTCCCAGCCCGAGGGCCCCGATCTGCTCCCACCCCTGATCCGCCTGGATGGCGACTCTCTAGTCCGCATCTTCCCTCAACTTTCCCTGCTAGCCCTGGGGGGCACGTGTGAAGGGAAGTCGGGCACCCAGCTGCATCCTGTTTCCGAAACTTCTTGAAAGCCCAGAACACCCCTCCCAAAGGCCTAGACCGACCTGGGCAGAAGAACTCTACAGGTCACCCCCAATGTCTGCCGTGGTGGTGGGGGGTGGGAAATAGGTCTCTCCCTTTTCTCCCAGTTCACCTTGGGAACTACACCCCATCAAATAAATAAATAAATAAAATAAAAGAACTAAAGTCATGCACAAGGATTATGCCTGGAGAATGGCCTCTGGGGAGAGGAAGTGCCTGAGACACCTGAGGATCCAAGAATGTTTCCAAACAAAGAGCCCCAGGGTATTTCCTCCTGGGGATTCTGAAGACTTCGTCTACTACATTAGGGCCGTGGGAAGAAGCTCCACAGATGGGCCTCATGGCCCCAGGGACCTGCCTTATCCCAGCTGAACTTTTAGTGCTCCCATACAGATTGGGGAGCTGCCTCCTGCCTCTGGGAGCCCTCAAATGTTAGGTTGGGTGTTAGATACTAGTCGTGATTGGTGGTTGCAGTTTCTTCAAAGAAGCCTGGGACAGTTTAGGTCTTCCCAGACAACTCCCATTTGGGCCATATCAAGGTCTGCGGCCCTCCAAGCCCTAATTAGGACAGCTCAGACCTCTAATGTTCACTTGACTCACCATCTTACTTGGCTCCCACTTTCCTCAGACCTTGTATTCTTGGTCGTCTGGTTGCCTGGCACCCAGGCTTCCTGATTTCTTAAAGCAATGTGATTAGCATCTGCTACTCATCAGCTTCTTAGTTTCTGTTGAAGAAGAGTCTGGCTCTTTCCTGGGGTTTGTCTCCATGACTCTAGAGCTAGGAATTGGGCTGTGGAATGGCCTGCCTGGGGACTCTGAAAGTGGAACTTACGGTGGGCAGGAAAATACACGCCCCCACCCCCCACACCTGAATACCAGCAACTGGAGGAACAGAGATGGGCATGGACATTGGGTTTAAGTCTGGGCCTTTTGGCCAACGTTAAAGGCTCTTTGTTTCTCTGCTCTCACTTGTTTTTCCAGCATAGACCCCCAGCCCTGAGCACAGACTCCACACCAGTGTGCCTTACTCTTTCTCATTTTGGAGCCATTGCATAGTCTGTTCCCCTCTTTGCTCCATTTCCATCTGGTCCTTTCCCATTCATCATTCATGTCCTGGCTAGATGTTGCCTTTCCCAGGAATCCTTCCCTGACTCATTGTCAAGCTAAGCTGGGTATCATCATGTACTCCCAAGAACCTTAATTGTGGCTCTGTCTTGCCTTCCAGACTGGGCTTCTGGAGGACAGAGATATTTGCCTCTGTTCCTAGGGCTGAGTCTAATGCTAGATTTCTGGACTTGGAAAATATAGAATTGAATTAAAATGGTCCAGGCTCAAATCTTCCCGGGGAGCCAGTAGCAGGTTGGATGGCTCTGAGGTGTTTATGAGCATGTATCCTGAAGAAGCTATTTGACCCATACTTCACCCCTACTTGGTAGAGGGTCAGGAAACCAGGATTTCACCCCAGGGAGTGACTCTGGCCAGTCCCCTCAGTGTCACGATGTCAGTGGGGGCACTAATACTGACCTGTTTATCTGCTCGGCCCCCTATCTCAGTGCCTTTTTAAAAAATTTATCTGATCAATGCCATTCTTATTGACTCTTTTCCTCTTGCCTTGGAGGTGCTGAGCACTGGTTTGCGGATACCCAGGCAGATCTGCAGTGCCTAATGCAATGAGCGTGGTGGTGCAGCATGTGGAAGAGAAAGCTGTGCACTCCTGGTCGCGCATCTCCACTGCAGGGAAGAAGGCCCTGGAAGAGGCGCTGCTTGTCTTTAACCCCATGAGCCAGGATCTCAATGCCACGGAAGCGCAGCTTGTGGCCTTCCTGCAGGGACTGCGAGATGATGGCTTCCAACCTACTATCCTGCGTAGTGGTGATGTCTATGGCTATAGTTCATGTACAGCCAACCCCCCAAGCCAGACAAAGCTGCAGGCTCGTGCCCCCAACCCAGTCGCCACATCACCTCCAGCCAATGCTCCCCGAACTGCCATGCGGCTACCCGCAGGCCGGGCCACACTGCTCCCCATGCCTCTGTCCAGCAGGCTGGCCAAAGCGTCCACACCAGCTCTTGCCAAGCATGCCACAACCAACCTGCTGCTGAGCTCCCTGAAGCAGTCAAGTGCCAGCCGCGCCCAGGGTGCATCAGTGGGCTTCCCCACTCACCTCTATCCAGGTGTCTACCCTGCCATGCGGCTCTCTGTTGTCCTTGAGGCCCTGGTTCCACTCAAGACTCCTATGCACTCTTTGGCTGCCAAGCACAAGGCACAGTCACTGCAGCTCTCACTTGTGGACCCTCCTCTGAAACTGCGGAAAGCTTCAGGTAACCCCCGACCCAAAGCTCCTAGGAAAACCACAAGCAAGGGCCCCAAGTGTCTGACTCATAAAGGCCCTGGGGCTGGACCCCGACGAGGCACTGGGCCCCAGAGCAAGATCTACAAAGCCACTGGGTCACTCAGTGGCCTGCAAGTGAAAGGGGGCTCTGCCCTGGGCACCAAAACAGCCCAGGCCAAGACAGCTCGAACACTGGCTAAAGCTGCCGGTACCCATGCCAAGGTGGCTCGAACACAGGCCAAGGCTGCCGAGGCCCGTGCCAAAGCCAAGGCAGCACGGGTCAAGGCTAAGACCAAGGCAGCATGGGCCAGGGCTAAGACCAAGGCAGCACGGGCCAAGGCCAAAGCCATGGTGGCTAGGGCGAAGGCTAAGGCCAAGGCAGTGCAAGCCAAGGCCAAAACCAAGGTGACGCAGACCCAGCCCAGGGGCAGGGGCAGGCCAAAGGGGTCAATTCAGGCCAGGACTGCAAGGAAAGGCCAGAAAACCTGCCCTGAGACTGTAGGGCAGAAGAGAAAAAGGGCTGAAGAGGCAAAGGATCTTCCTCCCAAGAAGAAAACACGGCTTGGGCCCCAAACTCCTAAAGCATGGCTAGGGCCTGGAACGACAAAGCTGCTAAAGTTCCGGGCCATAAAGGTAGATAGGCAGTCCTCCGATGATGAGGTACGGCAGCGGGCTCAACAGATCCTCCGTGTAAACCTGTCTCCTGTAATACGGCTCCAGCCATTGCTGCCATACTTGGCGCCCTGATTCTTTCACACAGCAATGTTTGGGGAAACAGCCCAGCTATCTGTGTGGCTAGTGGCACAGTGTGCTATATCCGTGGACTGCAACCTTGAGGACTCTGGGTTCCTTTCTAAGTCCCTGGTGGCCACCAGCTTCCTTTCAGAAACTGGAGGATGTGGGGTGGGGTGGGCGGGTGGGAGGGGTGTTATGGCGCAATGCACTGTGACTTGTTCTTCAAGCTGTATGTTCACTGTTCCATCTATCACGTTTTATACCTTTCCACCTTCCAGTCTCCCCGCCCACCCTCCATGGTCTTTTTTGTGTGTGTGGCTGCCAGCAGGCCAGCTTGAGCATATTGGGAAAGTGGCCCCAGGAACATGCCTGCCAGAGAGTGTCCTGGTAGCCTGGGGCAGGTCATCAATGTGAGTGGTGGGATGGGGTTGTGGGAGGGGGCAGAACCCAGGCCCCTCTGGAGAGATGAGGGGAAACTCAGGTACTGGCTTCTGTGGTTTGTGAGACGCATCCCCTGAGGGCAGGGACAGAGACACTGTGAAGTAGGAAACCTCCTCCACTTGAGGGTGACCTGGTTTACTGTCCAGATAAGGCCCCAGGCAGGAGGACAGTAGGCAGCTCAGTGGGGAACCTTGCAGTCAGCAGATTTTAGGCCAGGGAAGAGAGACTTTCTGGTACTAGGGGGCCAAGCAGACAGCCTGGGCTTGTCTGGTGTGGAGCCAAGCCTGAAGGGGTTGAGATGCCTTCCCCCTTCTACTCTCCTAGGAGAGTGTGACTATCCTCAACTTCTCTGATTAGAGTCAGGACCACAGAGTCTGTCCTCACTGACCCAAAACTTTTCTCCTTGGTTGGGTGGGGTATCTGTGGTAGCAGAGCCAGGAGGGTTTCCATGACATCCTGACCAGCAGTGCTTTCTGCCTGGTCCAAATGCTGTGTCTACTCCAAGGCCCAGCCTCATTGTGCCCCCCAACACAGGCCTGTATGTTTCAGACATTGTTGGCTCTTCCTGCTTGGGAGAGGAAGCTAGCTGCCCTGCTTATCTGCGGTTCATTGCTGGCTGCCCAGGCTGAATGGCAGCAGCTGGGGCAGGCAGAGGGGGCTGCATTCCCCAGAAGCTCCTGAAGACAACCAGCCTTTCAGAGCTGGGGGTGGGAGCATCATTTGAATGAGAATGGGATTTTTTCTGTCTCTGGGTTTGTCTGGGCCCCACTAACACCAGCTGCCCTGGGCGGTGGGCCTGTGGAGAAGCTCTACATTTGGTGGCTGCTATTAACATCCTTCCCCTGGGTGTGTCCTCCTTTGGTTCCCCAAGTTCTAGGGACTCCCTTGTTCCCAGCTGCGCTGTGGCCCCACAACCCTGTATGCTACTTGCCTCTGGCAGCCGTGCCCTTCATGAAAGATGTGAGCATGGGGAATGACCTGAGGGCAACACTTAGCTCCTTGAGGGCAGCCCAGCTTGGGGCCCTCTCTACGTCCTCTCTCAGACCTGATTCTAGCTCCCAGCACCCAGGACTCCCAGCCAGGTTGGACCCCCTCATTCCAATTCTGCTGCCGCTGCTCCCAATTCGTGAGGAGTTGGCTCTTTCCCAGAGAGCCAGGCAGAGGGAGAGAAGTCAGGTCTACTTGGGTGGGGGGTATTCCTAGGACCTATACTCAGACCTTACCCCTCCCAGTCCAAGCTCCTAGAACAATTGCCCAGGAGATGCCAGTTGTGCTCCCTGCACCTGGCTGCTCAAGGGGAAGTTGCTTCCCTCCCAGGGGCAACCTGGTTGTTGGCTGTGGCCAGAGCTTTCAAATTTCATCCACCTGTTGCCTCCATGGCTCCAAGCTCTACTGCATTGTCACCCATAGGTGGGAGGAGGGTAAGGGCTTTGGAGACATGTCTTTGGCTTGTGAGGACAGTTCTTTGGGGTGTCCTGAGCACATTCAGCCCTGTGGGAGTCTGGATCATTGCTGGAGGCTGGAGGGAGAGGCTTGTGCTATGTTGGGAGTGGGGGGCTGACCATGTACCTACTGCCTAGTCAGTCTCCTTGGGTTCTCTCCCAGACTCTGAGAATTGCTTTTGAGACAGTTGAGACCAGGCAGGCCATGACAGCCATGACATCGAGAATGTAATCTGAATGTAATCTGGAGTGCCGTGTCAGCAACAAGGCTTGGCAGGCAGAGTGGTGAGGGTTCCAGCTTGCCCGTGTGTGGGGGTCTGGGATCTGGGATCAGGGCTTGGTCACTCAATAGCCCTTGTGGCTGCAGGTGTTGAGAACATCACCACCCAGCTGGACCTAGAGGGTGCCTTCTACTTTATTCATCTCATCGTGACTTTCAGGGTGACCCAGTGTCCCAGCCTGAAGGCTTGCTCAGCAAGTACTGACCCTATGCCTCCCCACCTGATGGCCACCAGTGATGCTTTTCCTTTGGTGACTCAAGTGCTCCTTTCTGTCCCTAGACATTTCACCCAGCTGCTCTGCTCAGTAGTCCATGGCTGCTCCTGGCACACGTACCAGTACTTTGCCCACAACTGCTCAGGCCTCTTATCTGCTCTGGGATCCCTCCTGCCCCTGACCACAGTAACCTCGTCTGTGACCAGCAATACTCAGACATCAAGCATTTCACTGAGGGTGAGGTCAGGCCCAGAGGAGGGGGCGCAGTTCAGCCCTGGGTGAAACCAGAGGCTCAAGCCTGCTTCTTCCCCCCAGGTAATTTTCAAAGTTCTGGACCCAGCCATTTGGTGGATGACCAAACAACCACAAGATTCAGGGTAATCATTCCCACAGCCAGTCCCTTTGCATATCAGAACAGAGCCAGATACTCACTGCAGGGGGGGAGGGGGCGGGGGGGGGAAGTTGCACACTGTTGGGGCAGGGTAGGCAGGCAGGCCAGCTCACTACCCCAGGGTCATTCCCCATTTCTGCCTCATCATGGTTCTTTATTGTGGTCGCTCTTGTGGCCTCACATCACTGATCCCCATGCCTGTGCCCATTTCATAGAGACTGGCATGGGGAGTAGACCCCATTTATCCCTTCCCGCCCTATCATTGAAATCCTTTATGAAGTCCCAACATCATCTAACATTCTTGCCCCCATCACTGTCCCTCATCTCTGCTCCTATCACTGCCCCTCATAATTCTCCCCTTCATGGGCCCCCTCACTGCCGCTGTCATGGTCCCGGTCACTGCTCCCCTCCCTTGATTCATAACCTTGGCCTCGTTTGGTGACCTTCGTCCCTGTAGCTGCCTCTAGGTAACACCAAGGCATCTCTGGATGTTCCCCCATTCCTTGTAAAGAAGTCTTTTGTTGGGGGCCGGCCTGGTGGCGCACTGCTACAGTGCGCCGCTTGGGAAGCGCGGCGGCGCTC
>NW_007726314.1:638726-665773 GCF_000696425.1 Galeopterus variegatus | reverse complement strand
GATCCCACATACAGACCGGTTCCCGCTCACTGGCTGAGCGAGGCGCGGGAGCGACGCCGAGGGTTGCGATCCCGTTGCCGGTCCCCAGTCCGGTACGGGGGCAACACTGAGGGTTGCGATCCATTGCCAGACAGGGAAAAAAAAAAAAAAAAAAAAAAAAAAAAGAAGTCTTTTGTTAAAGAACGAGAGCCACATAACCATAACCCAGCAGAGCCAGGCCAGGAGTACCAGAGCAGAACAAATCCTAAACTAGTTTTTTCTCTACATTCACTGGGTCATCCTACCCACCTTGATGTGTGTTAATTACCAACTGCTCACCCTGAGTCCTCATGCTAGGTCTGTGAGCTGCTATTGCTATCTCTTCTGATCAGGAAAGAGGGAAGGCCTGCAGAAGAGAGATAAAGGAGGTGGTCTCAGCTTGGCAGCTTAAGCTGTGGAGCAGAGAGAGGGGTCGTGGACCCATTCCTTCATTCATGTGTTCATTTAACAAATACTGCATTGAATCTACTCTGTCAGGCATCTTCTGGGTAGTGTTTGATGGGAGCAGACAGTCGAGGTATCTGTCTTATTGGAGCTGACGTGAAAGTAAGATAGTTGATAAATAAACAAATACCTTATGTAGCTTGGCTGGAGAATAAGCAGATTACTTGTTTAGATGATGGGCTGAGGAGTGGAATCTTGTACAGCATTGGGGAAACAGGTTTCAGATGCCAGAATGGAGTGTCCAAAAAGTAGTGGGATGTGCAGGCCTCAGCTCAGGAGCGACATCAGGGCTGGAGAAAGGGGATATTCAGTGCAGGGGTAGAATTATCACCAAGAGGGAGGCTGTGGTCATTCTAGGATGGTGTGCCCAGGGGAGCAGGGACGGGGGAGCCCCATAGCATGGGTGCTGGAAGAGGTGGCTGAAAAGGTATAGCAAGAGGAGAGAGTCCCTCCCATTTCTTCCCCTCCATCACAGCCATAGAGGGGTGAGGACCAAGGTACCTGAGATCTGATCATCTGTGTCTCCAGAGCTCCTGTATGTTACTAATCTCTGTGTGAATTTCTCCAAACTGTGTACACTGGGAGACAGGCCCCTGGAGGACCTCAAGGGACACCTCTTCTACTACTATGCCCTGTATGAGCTTGTGGCCAGAGGCAGTTGCCTGTGCCATGGCCATGCCTCTGAGTGCAGGCCTGCACCGGGGCCCCAGCCAATGTGGGAGTCATGGTGAAGACCATGGGAGGGGCATCCTATGGCCGGTGGGGCAGTCAAGCTGAGGGACTGGGGCAACCTGTGTTGCCCTCCTCCCTGCCAGATACACGGGATTTGCATCTACCGCCACCATACAGCTGGTGCCCATGTGAGCACTGCCAGGACCTGCACCAGGACCACCCATGGCATGCAGCAGTACCTGAGCACCCCCACGCCTGCCAGAGTAGGTGCCATGCCATACTCTCCCTGGCCGTACCTGCCATAGGTCAGCCTACCACATATCTACCTTTTTGGTTCTACTCCAGAGTGTGGGTGCCATGGGCATGCGTACAGTTGTCACTTTGACATGGCTATCATATTAGTCCATTTCTGTTGCTTATAACAAAAATACTTGGAACTGGGTAATTTGTAAGTAAACAAAATTTATTGCTTACAGTTTTGGAAGCTGGGAAGTCCCAAGTCCAGGGAATACATCTGATGAGGGGCTTCCTTGGCGTTCGCACAGGACAGAATGGTGAAGCAGAGAGAGAGAGAGAGAGAGAGAGAGTTTCCCATGCACTTTCCTTTTAAAGCTCCCAGAACCCCCACCGAACCATCAACTTAATCACCTCTTCAAGGCCCCACCCTTCAGCTAGTATAATAGGATTTCCCACCCTCTCAACAATCACAGTGGGGGTCAAGCCCTAATGACTTTGGGGGCCATTCAACCCACTGCATTCCACCCCTGGCCCCCCAAAACTCATGTCCTCTTCACATACAAATACATTTGTTTTGTCCCCAAAGTCCTAACTTGCTTCAACTAAAAAGTGCAAAGTTCAAAGTTCCATCTGTGAAATCAAAAGAAGTTTTCTACTTCCAAGATAAAATTGTGGGACAGGCATAGGGTACATATTCTCATTCAAAAAGGGAGATGTGGGCCAAAAGAAAGGGTAACAGGTCTTAAACACGTTCAAAACCCAGCATGGAAGGCATTAAATCTTTGAGCTGGTGAATCACATACTTTGACCACATGTTTGACATCCTCTGCATACTGATGCAGGGACTGGGTCCCCAAGTCCTTGGGCAGCTCTGCTTCTATGGCTTTCCTGGTAGGTACCAGGCCACAATTCAGCTCTTGTAGGCTGGCATTGCACACTGGTAGCTCTACAGGTCTGGGGTCTTTGTGGTGGTCCTGCTGTCACAGCTCCACTAGGCATGGCACCAGAGGTGGTTTTTTTGCTGCAACTCCAACCCTACATTTCCTCTTGGCATTGCTCTATGCAATCAATCTGCACCTGTGACAGATCTCTTCCTGGGCCCCCAGGCTTTTCTAAACATCCTTTGAAATCAGGGTGGAGGCTCCCAAGCCTTCCCAGCTCTGGCATTCTATGAACCTGCAGACCTAAGACCACATGGACACTGCCAAGGCTTCCAGCTTGTCTTTTCCAAAGCTGTGGGTTCAGCCACACCTGAGGCTAATTTAGACACAGCTGGAGCAGCCAAAGCAGCCAGGGTGCTGGTGTGGGGACCAACATCCCAAGGTGGCCCTGGGCAGCAAGCCTGTGGAAGGCACCTCAGGCCTGTTTTCCAAGACTATTCTGTTTCCCTAGGCCTCTGGCCCTGTAATGGAAGATGCAACCTCCAAGATCTCTGAAATGCCTTCAAGGTCTTTTTTCCCTTCTCTTCATAATCCCTTTCTTCTGTACTAATCTCCTTAGCAAACAGTCATTGGGCTACACCACTGAATTGTTCTCCCAAAAATGCTCTCTGCTTTACCACATGGCCAGGCTACAAATTTTCCAAATCTTTATGCTCTGCTTTCTCTTGAATGATAAATTCTGGCTTTACTTCATGCCTTTTCTGCCACAGCTCAGCATAGGCTGTTGCAAGTAGCCATGCAGCTTCCTGAATGCTTCGCTGCTTAGAAATTTCTTCTGCCATGGGGGCCAGCCTGTGGCTCACTCGGGAGAGTGTGGTGCTGATAACACCAAGGCCACGGGTTCGGATCCCATATAGGGATGGCTGGTTGCTCACTGGGTGAGCGTGGTGCTGACAACACATTTTCAAGGTTTAGCATCCCGTTTCCGGGGGTTTTAAAAAAAAAAAAAAAGAAAAAAAGTTCTTCTACGGGTTCGGATCCCATATAGGGATGGCTGGTTGCTCACTGGGTGAGCGTGGTGCTGACAACACCAAGTCAAGGGTTAAGATCCCCTTACCGGTCATCTTTAAAAAAAAAAAAAAGAAAAAAATTTCTTCTGCCAAATACCCTGGGTCAGTACTTTGAAGTTCCACATTCCATAAAGCTTTGGGGCATGAACAGAATACAGCAAAGTTCCTTTCAAGTTCATGACGAGGGTGATCTTTGCCCCAGTTTCCAGTAATCTCCTTCTTATTTCTATCTGAGATCTCCTCTATATGGCCTTTACTATACATATTTCTTTCAACATTCTGCTCACCACCATTTAACAAGTCTCTAAAACATTCCAAGCCTTCCATGGTTTTCTTGTCTTCTTAACTCCCACCAACCGCTAGGCTTTTTCTAGCCTGTTCCTTCAAATTCTTCCAGCCTCTCCTCAACACCCAGTTCCGATGCTGCCTCCACATTTTCAAGTGTTTTTATGAGCAACACCCTACTTCTCTGGTACCAGTTTTCTGTATTAGTCTGTTTCTGTTGCTTATAACAAATTCTTGGAACTGGGTAATTTGTAAGTAGGCAAAATTTATTGCTTACTGTTTTGGAGGCTGGGAAGTCCAAAGTCCAGGGAACACATCTGATGAGGGTCTTCCTTGGCAGTAAAGCAGTGGTCTCACAAAGCAGAATGGCGGGGCAGAGAGAGAGAGAGTTCCCCATGTGCTTTCCTCTTAAAGCCGCCAGAACCATGCCCACAACCACCACCAAATCATCATCTTAATCACCTCTTCAAGGCTCACCCCTTACCTACCTTAATAGGATTTCCCACCCTCTCAACAGTCACAGAGGGGATCACGCTCTAATGACTTGGGGTCCATTCAGTCCACTGCAATCATGTATCTGTCATTTGACAATGTGAGTGGAGGGGTGTGTGATGTGTGTCAGCATAACATAGCTGGGCACCTCTTGAGCACTACCAGCCCTTCTTCCGCTTCAATCCACAGGAGGATTGTTGTTCCCCTCAATTCTGCAGATGTGAGTCCTCCAATCCCCAATCCCAATTCTTACCATGATTGTTCAGCTCCATGGTGACATCTAACCTAATTCCATCCTTAACCTCTGACTCTTGATCCAGATTGTGACTGTGACCCTGTGGGTACCCTGGAAGTGGGGCTGTGTGATGCCCACGTAGATGAGACCCATGGCCTCCTCTCTGGGCAGTGTTGCTGCAAAGTCCATGTATGGGGCCAGCGCTGTGACTCCTGCCTGCTTGGTCACTATGGCCTGAGCCCCATCCAGCCTCACGGCTGCCAGCATAAGTGACACTCAGGGTGGGTCTCCCACCCCCATGTCCTCCTCATTGTGCTTCCAATCACTGCCCTGGTAGCATCTACACCCATCCACCCCACAGCAGTCCAATTAGCTATGTAAGAGCTCTATGCCTTAGCCTTCAGGTGCAACCCCCAGGGCCAGGTCCCTGGCATTCAGACCTGTGATCCCTCCAGTGATACCTGTTACTGCAAATGCTTTGTCTCTGTACAGGACTGTAGCTGTTGTTTTGTGAGCCTTGACTCATCTTCTGGTTTGACCTTGATCTTGGGCACTGAGCTTCTAAGAGCTAACAAATATACAACTATAGTCATAGTGATTGTAGACTGAGCCTTGCACGTGGGTGGGTGCTACTCACTGACCTGGTCACCATGGTCAAAACCAGTATATGCCCTCAGGTGGGAGCTTTGGGAATAAAAGAATGGAAAGTGATCAAACATGTTGCAACAGTATTATACATTGGAATTGAAAGTGTTTCACAGCAAACATGTTTGGAGAATGACTCAGTCCAAGGAATAACTCCATCTCTTTCTTGCTTCAAATGTTACAAACACTTTTTTTTAACTTTTATTTGACCCTGGTTATGTTCTCATCTCCTTACCTCCCTCTGTGAAGCCATGCAAGAGTGCACCAGGGTCTCCTCTCCCCTTCTCAGCTGTAGGCAGAAGAACATTCAAGCCCTGCACTCACCTCCTGCAATAGTCAGTCCCAGAACATGACCTCCCAGACCCCTGACCCTCTTCTTCCTGTTCAGATCTTCCTGCCCTTCCCCCACCCACCTACTTTCTCCTGCAGCCCGAGTTCTGGGGTCTGAGCAGTGACCCCCAGGCTTCCAGCCCTGCTGTGACTGACTTTGCTTACAGCAACAGGACAGGACAGGGCCTGGGGATTGAGGTCAGGTGTTAAGAATCTGGAGTTTATCCTACCCCCGTGCTTGTTCAGGTGTTCTGCAGCAGAAGGTCTCTGCCTATGCTGCCCCCACCTCCACAGCCACCACTGCCATGAGCTTCAATCTGGACTGAGCTTCAGTTTGCACTGCCCTTGACTAGGCCACAGCTGAGGCCAAGCTTGGCCAGGGCCTGTAGGCAGCTGACCCCTGTCTCCCCATGAATGTCCAGGAGGGTCAAAGGAGGAAATCAAGGCTCAGATCTTGGGGCTCAGGGGAGGGAGTCAGTCCAGAGAAAACTATTTGGAGGAAGAGGCTGAGCAGGATTAGAAGGGTTAGGAAATCCAGGTGGGGAAGTCGGCATTGTCAGAAGTTTGGTGTCTTAAAGAGCCCATATTATTCCCAGGACAGTGTGGGAGAGGACTGGGCCAGACACTGACTCTCCACTTACCCCCTTTAAGCCCCCTGACCTGCCTTTTCCCACTGTACACAAGCCCTGGGGACTGCCCCTAGATGGCTACAGCCCCAACTTCGGAAACAGAGTGACCCTTGATATCTTCTCCACCCTGCCTGGCAAGCCCATCATAGCTGTCAGCTGCCCAAGGTGAAGAGTCTGAGGAACAAGATGGGGTCACAGGTCACTGGGATCTTAGGAGATGTGGGGGCACTGGGGATACAGATCCCTGGGATCTTGTTGGGGGATGCGGGTCTGAGGGTCCTAGGTCTTGGAGTGGTGTGAGTCTGGGAATATGTGTCTCACATCCAGGCCAAAGAGAAGCCCCTTCCCCTGCATGGGGCGGCGGGGGCTGACCCTGCACTTTGGACTGGCTTGGACTTTGCGCATGTGGTCAGTGACTGACCTCTCTCTGTTGGTGTCCATGGTACCTCATGCCCTGGAGTATGAAATTGTCCTTCACTATGAGATGCAAGTCGGTGGCAAGGGTGCCAAGCATATGGATGGATGGTGCTGGGTGGTGAATAGGGGCAGCTCTGTGATTGCTGATCCCTGACCCCAGGACCTGAAGACTGGCAGGCATTAGTCAGTGTCCATGCCCAATCCCTGCCCAGCAGTACCAGTTATGCCCATCTGCTGCCCTCAGAGCAGTTGTTCCAGGCGGTCTTCCCCCATGCACACAGGAAAGATCCTGTGACCCCCCCAATACCAAGACCCCATTATACTGCCAATAATTGGAAACAATAACCAGACCAAGTGGAAAATCCCCAGTATGGAATATTGTCATGTCATAGAACAACCAAAACAGGGACTTAACTTAAAAACAGAGCAGGATTTAAGAAGTTAGTCTTTTTCCATTCATAATGAAATGTTGAACCCAACAATAGAATGATAGAAATGGGGCATCCCTGGGACCACATGACCACATGATCATCCTCACCCTACCTCTACCCCTCTCACTACTCCCCACAGGGCTGTAGTACTATCCAGCCCTTTCTGTTTTAAACCAGGAACATGCTACTCCATGACATTGAGGCTGTGGCAGACCAAGGGGGTGCAGAAACCTGAGGGGAACACCATCCTTCTGGATTCAGTCAGGTCCTAGGGGCTCCACCCCACATCTGGCAGAGACATAAATTATAGCAGGACAGGACTGATGCAGTGGGGATGGGTAGTGGGGCATCACAGAGGCCTGGAGTTGTACCAAGAAGATTGAGACCTATAGGACGAGAGTGTAGGCAGGGGAGTCCAGGCAGGGGAAATAGCACATGCAAAAGATAGAAGGTTAGAATGGACAGGGGCCAGGGCTCACGGGACCTTGTGGGACATGAGAAGGGCTTGATCCTTATCTCAGGGGAAGTGGGGAGCCATGGAAGAGATATGAGCAAGAAAGAGATGTGGGGAGAATGGATTGTTTTGGGGGAAAACCAAAAAGAGGTGCTGCAATGATCCCAAGTAAAGGTGGCATTGTCTGGACTAGATTGGGGCCATTGGAGAAGGAGGAGAAACAGGCTCAAAAGAGATTAAGGAACAAAAAGAGGGCAAGAGTAGGCAAAAAAAAAAAAAAAAAAAGAGGGCAAGAGGAGAAAAAAAAAAAAAAAAAAAGAGGGCAAGAGGAGAAAAAAAAAAAAAAAAAAAGAGGGCAAGAGGAGAAAAAAAAAAAAAAAAAAAGAGGGCAAGAGGAGAAAAAAAAAAAAAAAAAAAGAGGGCAAGAGGAGAAAAAAAAAAAAAAAAAAAAGAGGGCAAGAGGGAGCTGTGAGGCCAGTGCAAGGAGGGGTGGCAGGTGTGTTAGCCCCCTGCCGGGTGCCCTCCACCCTCCTGCTAGGTTGTGCTTCTGTTACAGGTGAAGTTGCCTGGGTTGAGGTCTGTGTACCCCAGAGCCACATGGCATTTGCAAGAGCTCTGCCAGGCAGGCTGCATGGAAGCAGCAAAAACAGGACTCTCCAGCACCATGCCTGAGGCTTGTACTTGCCTGTTGTGTAGTATCTTGGTTCTGCTGCATGGGAGTGGCCTCAGTGAGTGTGTATCCCAGACTTGAGGGGGCTGTGGGGTAAGGGTTTCAGGAGCAATATGAGGTTTATCTAATCTTGCCATTCCTCCTGCCAGCATGTGAGTGCCACCCACAAGGTTCACTGAGCACTGAGTGTACCCTGCTAGGTGGGCAGTGCCCGTGCTGTCCCCCCATCATCAGTCGTGCTTGTGACAACTGCATGCCTAGAACATATGGCTTTGGGCCCACTGACTGCTGTGGTGAACGTTCAGGGTCAATGGGTTTGGGGTCTGGGTCCAGCCATCTTCTTTCTGTGCATGGCTTGATTACCTTGTCACTCCCCATGGAGTGCTATCTGTAACCCTGTGAGTGGGCAGTGCCTGTACCAGGCAGGACTTGCTGGTTGCCACTGTGACGGTTGCCTCCCTGGCTGGTGGGACTTCCTGCAGTGCCAGCCTTGTGCCTGCAATGGGTATGCTGAGTTGTGCCACCCACTTACAGGCATCTGTCAGACCTGCCAAGGGGCCACCACAGGCTGGGATTGCAAGAGGTGAGCACTGCCAATGGAAAGGTTGGACAGGAATTATGATGAGTGGGGCAGACCCTATTCCATGCTCTCCTGCCCCCAGGTGTGTGGATGGCTACTATAGAGACCCCACCCTCTGCTCAGGCTAACAATGCCAGCCCTGCCTCTGTTCTGGGCACCCTGGCTCTGGCCTTTATCATGGGAATTCCTGCCATGTGGACAGCACATATGGGTGTGTCCTGTGCCTCTGTGCACCTGGCTATGCAGGTGAAGCATGGTTGGCAGTGGCAAACCCACAGCCCTGGTCACTTGTGCACAATCCATCAGGTCTGCATGACAAATTGTTGCCAATTCCACCTGTATGTTGAGCTGCAAGCTGGGCACCTAACCCCAAGGAGTTTCTGGAGAAGGAGAGCCAAATGGGGGAAATTATAGGCATGGACCTTGTAAGCCAGGAAGATGGGCTATAATGTAGCTATTGTGTCCTCTGCCATCCTGGCCAGACCTCAGACTTTCTGACTGGGTATGTGGGATCCACAGGCCCCAAGGAAAACACCTGAGACAACCCATATACATCCCAGTCCTCTCCAGGCCTCCACTGTGACCATTGTTCCTCCAGCTACTTTGGGTGTCATTGGCCAGGAGGAAACCCCAGAAGGAGTCTGTGCCTGCCCTGCCAGTGAAACAACAATATTGATCCCCATGACCCTGCCACCTGCAACCTCGAAAGTGGGTGCTGCCAGTGCTGTCCGCACCACAGCCATGGTCTTAGCTGTACCCACTTCAGGCATGGTTTCCATGGCAGTGCCCTGTGCCCAGGGGACTGCCAGTGTGAGTGTGTGGGTGTGTTGGGTGGGGACATCCCAGAATGGCTGGGTGGGGCCTCCCCTCCACAGACCCTTCCAAGCCTTTCCTCTCCCCAGATTGCAGCTGTGATCCCCAGGGCACTGTCCTGTGTTCTGCCCATCTGCCACCAGGTCAGTGGGCAGTGCCCCTGTCACCTCCACACAATGGGGCAGGACTGCAGCCACAGTGGCCCCATCTTCTGGAACCTGGGGGTGTCTAGGGCTTTGACCCCTGGGGCTCCCATGTCCAACACACTTTGCAACTAATGTGTCACCTAGTGAATGAGCTCGTGTGGCATATAGCATATAGTAGCAGTCAGGTATGAGCGAATATGTGCGAACATGTGCCTGCATATGACAGGGTATGACTATGGCTGGTGTGAGTGTGACCACCAGCAGTGATATATGTGACTGCAAACTGCTGTGTGAATCTGTGCTCTTGTGTGACGTTAACTGTGAGCTGGTGGTGGGGCTGGGAGGGTGTGGACATGAAGGTGCATGTGCCTGACCCCAGTGCAGCCATGCATTAGTGTGTAGGCAAGCCTTGGTGAGTGGGTCATGGCAAGCAGAATGAGCATGGCGGGGTTGTGTGGGGTGAGGCTGTCAAGCAGGCTGAGGAGGCACAGGCAGAGGGTTAGGATTGGGATTTGGTGCAGGCAAGCAGGGATGGCCACAGGATGCATATGTCTAGGAGGTGAGTGGTCAGTGACTGAAATGAATCCTGAAGAATTTTCTTGCATCCTTGGTGAGGAGAAAGTGGGAATCAGACGAGGAAGGCATGGGGGTGAGGGCATGGAGACAGCTATGTGCAGCTTAGAACACAGAGGAGTAAAGGGCAACAGGTCAGGAGATGAGAACCCAGTGGGTCCATGGTAGGTGAGTGCTGGCGATGCGGGAAGGTGGGGATTGGTCAAGGGGGCCAGGCCAGAGAAAGCAGGAGGGGAGATTGCAATTGCAAGTGTGGGTGCTGCCTGGGGCAGAAGCGGGGCTAAGAGGACATTACGCAGGTGTGTGTGTGTCTGAGCACTCGTGTTTGTCGCTCTCCCAAGGGAGGGTCTTTGGCTCTGCTGACCAGCCTGTGCTCTCTCCCTTAGGTCACAGGTTGGTGCCCCTGCTGAGCAGGATTTGGGGGCCACACATGCTTGCAGTATCAGAATGCATACTGGGGTGACCCAGAGCAGGAGTGCAGAGGGGCACTCACGCAGTCGACCACTGGGGTTGAGGCTGCCCTGCAAGGGGCCACTCAATGTGTGGAGTAGCAGGAGCAGTTGGGGTTTTCCTTTTTTTTTTTTTTTTAAAAGATGACCGGTAAGGGGATCTTCTCAGCACCACGCTCTCCCGAGTGAGCCACGGGCCAGCCCCGGTAAGGGGATCTTAACCCTTGACTTGATGTTGTCAACACCACGCTCTCCCAAGTGAGCTAACCAGCCATCCCTATATAGGGATCCAAACCCGTGGCCTTGGTATTATCAGCACCACACTCTCCCAAGTGAGCCACGGGTCAACCCTCAGCACATTTTTTTGTTTCCCAAAACAGAAATACTGGCAAAAACAGCTGTAGGGAAACAGTTGGCAAGGCTAGGCGGCAGATGTATGCAGAAAGAACATATTGGGTGGCTCTTTCCTGACCCTGCCTGCCAGCCCTTGACCCTTGTTAACCCCTGACTGGGCTGTAGAGCCCCTGGAGCCCTGTGCTGTTTTCTCTCCAAAGACTACCATGCAGTATGGCCTGTCTGGCCAGGGTGGATGGCAGTGCCCATGGCAATTCAGAGCAGTGGCTTAGGCAAGGGCTGGTGTGCACCCTCACATCCACATAGGACTGTTCTTGTCCTCCAGGCTTCTTGAAGGTGAGGCTATGGCTAGTGCCATCTTCACTCTTCCTAATCCTACCTTTCCCCCATAGCCTGTGCCTGTGATCCATAGGGCTCCATTTCATCCAGCTGTGATCTGTGCTTTCCCACACTGCATGTGACCACAGCAGAGGTGCCTCCCCACACTGCACTACTTGCTTCACCTCCTGGGCCAAAGCCTGGCTCTGCTCCAGCTTCAGCTGGCAGCAGTGGTTCAGGAGGTGGCCTCCCTATGACAGGGGATTCCTGGTTGGGGTGCTTGGGGTCAGGGAGAATGCCTGCAGGCTCTGGAGGGGATAATGCATCAGGCACAGGTCCTCTTGGAGTCTCTCTCACTCCCTCTGTGGACACTGCAGCAACTTACAGAGTGGACAGCTGGACTCAGGCAAGGAATTTGGGATTAGGAGGGAGGGGATCTCTGGCCAGCTTCCCAGGTTCAGGGATTCAGAGGGTCACAGGTTGGCCTGACTGAGCCCTACGTCTGGGAGTCAGGTGAGTTCCTTGAGTGAGGAATCACAGAGCATAGGGCATCTCTGGCCAGGCTAATGCTCCATCTCCCCACAGAAAAATAATAACTGCAGTGGCCTGGACACTGCAGGCCACAGAAAAGGTTGTAGCAGAAAGAAAGCCATGGGTCAGGGGGCAGCGTGAATGCCTGGAAGAGTTATCCTGGATGCTAGACTGTGACAAGGGCTTGGCCTGGCCCAAGATGGTCACAGGAAGTGAGGCCCAGGTTGTTACTGGATGGCAGTTCCAGGTTTTTGGTCATGCTGTGATGAAAAGTCTTTCACAGGACCAAGTTGAATCCACATAGTGGTGATCACTCATACAACGAAAAGGAAGAAGGGCCAGACAGACAGAACGTAATAGGGCTTTATTACAAAGCGAAAGTACGCACAGAAGAGTGTGTGGGTTTCTCTGCAAGGGAAGAATGCACATGGGTTTGTTCTGGGATGGGGGGGTTTCTCTATCCTAACTAAGGGGAGAAATATTCAGCTATGGGGGAGGGTCTAGGCTAATTAAGACCTGACAGGCCAATACAAGATTACATCAGCTTCCTGTCATGCATCCCTGAGTTTCTGAAGTTTTTGGTCATGTGCAGTAGGGTAATTTTCCCCTTAATTCTGTCCTTTCTGGTTTAGCTTCACAGGTGGAAGGTCACCTAGTGGCCATCTGTACTTTTGGTCCTCCTAGTGTGCAGGTGTAGTGGTTTTTGTAATCTGCAAAGTTCCAGAGGTAGTATGATGATTGGTAGGGTGATTAAGCTGTTGTCAGCTCATTGCAGGTTCATTAACTGCCAGACAAAGAGTTGGCTCATGCCAATCCAGCCTGAATATTTATGAGCAGCCTCCCTGCAGTGTGTCCGTATTCTGTCCTGCCTCCAGATGGGCAGATGGGTAGATGGCAGGTAAGGACAGGGGCTAGGCTGCAGTAGGAGAACAGGACCAGGTGTGCTTGTGTATCTGGCTGGTCCTGTCCCAAACAGTGGAGGCCTAAGCTACTCCTCTGTCTAACCATCCCATCCCCTGCAGATGCTGAGGGCCAGGCTTCCTCAGCTTCCCTACTTCCCCAGGAAGCCATGCTCAGAGTCCAGGTTATTACCACACTTGGAGAACCAGACAGTATCCTGGGACAGGCCCAAGAAGCCTGGTGGTGGACGGAGCAGCTGCTGTGGGGGACAGGCCAGCCAATATGGACAGCTGTATTGGGGTTGAAACTGAAAGAGCTGGTTGACAGTTTCCAGATGCTGCACCTACAGCTTCTGGGACCCCTTGTCAGAGTGGCGGGTGGAGATATGGATCATTGTGGGGGGGGTTGCCTAGGCAAGGACTTTCTTCTAAAGGTAGGCTGGGTGTAGGGCAATAGGATATCTGGGACACACATTTTTCACTAGATCCTTTATCTTATTTGCAGGAATGCAGGGGTCAGGGACTTGGGCTGGCCTGTGATCCTGTGCTCTGTGGGGTTCCCTCTTACCCTGGGACCCTGCTCACTGCCCACTGGGCTCTGGTTGCCTCCTGCAACTCCTTCTATAGCCTGGACATAACAGTTATAGCCTTGGAGCAGCATCAGCAATGGGTACAGAGCCATGACACCATGGGTGGGAGCCATAGAGGGAAGTCACAGGAGACCATAGCTTGGATATGGAGTTGCAGGAAACACATTTCACATCTGACCCACCTCTACCAGCTGCAGCAAATACAGACCACAGCAAGTTCCACAGGAATCTGGGCCCAGGAGACATGGCATTGTGCAAAGGGACCCTGGGGTGTGGCTGCCACAGCCCACATGCAGGCAACCATGCAGATCATCCAGTGCTTCCTCACGGATACATGTCTGCTTGTTGCATGTCTATCCACAGCGGAGGGCAGGGGCAGGTGGGCTTCCGGGACACTGTCACAATACTACTTCCAGAATGAGGAATATTCATAAGGGCTGACCAGGGCTCAGGAGGAAGCACTACTGTGCTAGTTAATGTTTAACTGGCTGGGAATGGGGGGGTGCTTTGTAGCATTTATCAATTTCTGTGGTGTAAATAAGCCTACTATTAGGCCCCATGGCTAGCTTAACATCGGCACAGTCAGGTTAAGCAACTTTCCCCCTTTCTCCCCCTCCTCTTTCCCTTTTCTGCTCCAGGAACTGAGCAGTGAAATTCCTCTCCTCGGAAGGGGTAAACATGACTGTTGTCATCACAGGAACGTCTTGTGGGCAGCAGTAGCTGGCTTCAGGCTGGAGCGCTTTGCACTGATATAGTAATGACACTAATTAGAAGCCTATGCCCGGGCCGGCCCGGTGGCTCACTGGAGAGTGTGCCGCTTGGGAGCGCGGCGGCGCTCCCACCAAGGGTTCGGATCCCATGTGGAGACCGGTTCCCGCTCACTGGCTGAGCGCGGTGCGGGCGCAACACCGAGGGTTGCGATCCCGTTACCGGTCAGTAAAAAAAAGACAAAAAAGAAAAAAAAAAAAAGAAGCCTATGCCCTAACCAACCAGGTGTTAGCAGACTACAAGGGCTGTGTCACCTTGCATACCACTGATTTTGAAATGGCCTATTACTCTGCCAGAACCCTCAAAGGCTTATAAACCCCTGCTTTCTTTCTTTCTTTCTTTTTTTTTTTTTTTAGGGGATCTTAGCCCTTGAGTTGGTGTTGTCAGCACCACGCTCTCCCAAGTGAGCTAACCGGCCATACCTGTATAGGGATCCGAACCCATGGCCTTGGTGTTATCAGCACCACACTCTCCCAAGTGAGCCACAGGCCAGCCCTTAAACCCCTGCTTTCCTTTGTTTGGGGGAACTGATCACTCAGTCTACCCTCCACATTAGTGAAATAAAGCTTTTTGGCTGAAATAGCACCTGGCTCAGGTCTCTCTCCTTTTTCTCCATCTTGCCGAACCTAACACCTACCATGATTGATTTCAGTCTATCTACCATTTAACAACTGTTTTTCAGAATTCCTGAAAATTTAACAATTGCTTCTTGTAAGTCTCCAGCACACCACTGGATAGTTATGTCAGAGGTGGGATTATTGAGAGATTAGGGTCAGGGTTTATTGAGTCAGGGATCAAGATTCAGGTCCAATATCCCTACCCACTTCAAGGTGAAGGTGTGGATGTTGCAAGTGTGGGGCTGATGTCATGGCGTGGGCTGGTGGTGCCCCTCCCCCAAGGTGGGGCAGCAGGCATTGCCCTCCTGCTGGGTCAGATTCAGGGTGCTCTCCCTGCACCAGATGCCATGAGCAGGGAGTTGCCCAGACCTGAAGGCATCCTCCATCAGGCACAGCAAATCAGGTGAAGGGCCAGGAGGCTGGAGGTAGAGGTCAGAAGGTGGGCAGGAAAAGTATGCCCAACTAAGCATCTGTGCCCTTCAGTGAGTGTACAGCCAGGGCCCAGGACCAAGCACTGGATGTTCAGGGTATGGTGGCTGAGGCAGGAATTAATGCAGATGCTGCAGAGCAAGGGATGCACATGGCAAAGTTGGCACTTCAAGGCCTGGAGGTCAGTGTACAGGAGGTGATATCCCACTCATCCCTCTCAGCTCCCTTGCTTCCTTTGTTCAATGACTGCTATGACCCCCAACCTCCCCCCGAGATCATTGACCAACCATGCTACTAAGTACCTTGACCATGAGAACACTTAACCTAGTTACTACACTGCTGTGATCTCCCTGTGTTGTGAGGCACCCTCTCACAAAAAATGCACTTACATGCCACTCATGCAGAAAAGGGCAGTCTATTCACTCCAGCTGGCCAGCAACCAACTCCTGAGCAGCAACCAAGGAAGAACGGCCTTGGGTCTTGGTCTTCAGGGGTTTTTAAAGGCAAAAACTTGGGCCTGCCCGTGGCTCACTCGGGAGAGTGCGGTGCTAGTAACACCAAGGCCACGGGTTCGGATCCCTAAAAAAAAAATAAATAAATAAATAAATAAATAAAGGCAAAAACTACATCCTGTTGGCACATAGGTTTGTCCAGGTGCACAAAGCAAGCTAGGGAGATAGGTCACAGAAGGCAAGAATGAGCTGTTAGAGCAATCAAGCATATAACTTTTTACTGTGTGTGTTCCCATGTAATAGTTCACTGTGTATGGTTACTGTTCCCATGTAATAGTTTACTGTGTATGGCTCCTGTTTCTATGCAATGGCTTTTGTTTCTATGAGAAGGTCAACGGTTTCTCATGCAGAAGTGGGGGTAGTCTGCAGGTCAGACAAGGGGTAAAATGGAGTTACTTAGGTTAAGCAAGCAATTCTACAGAAGCAGATAGCATATGTTATGAGGGTGTAGGGATCTCTATTTCATTTCCCAACTCCTCTTTAGGAAGGAATCAAACCATTGATTCATCGGTACTTAATTTGTTGTACTTAGTATGTAAAACAAGGAGTTTGGCTGATTGTTTGTTAACCAAGGTGACCAGGAAAAAGATTTTTAAACCAATTTTTATTATTATTATATGACTTTTTTAAAAATGCGTTTTTTGACTAATGCAAGGCTGTCTCTAATACTACCCGAATGGTTTGTATAGAAACAACAGGTTTCCCTAGAGCCATATATAATACACCTTGTTAGTCTGATTGTGTGGATTATATATGGGTGCAGCTGCTGCTGTGCATTCAGATAGGTTCAGCCTCTGTGTAGGACACAATGGCCATAGCAAAGAGGAAAAAATTAACTTTTTACAGCATTGTCAGATTGACCACTTGGTGTAAATTTTTTTTATCAAAGCACTTTCCATTTTAAAATTGTTATTTAACTGGAAAAACTTTTAATAAACTAGGAATAGAAAGCACCTTTCTTAATCTAATAAAGTGCATTTACAAAAAGCCCACAGCTAACATCATACTTAATGGTGAAAAACTGGGTGCTTTTCCCATAAACTGAGGAATAAGGCAAGCATGCCAATTCTTGCCATTTTTATGCAGCATTGTGTGGGGCCAGCATTGTATGCTAGCCAGTCTGCTCATGACAAAGAAAGAGGTCCAGATTGGAAAGGAACAATTAAAACTTTCTTTATCCATAGATGGCATGGTCCTGTGTGTAGAAAATACTGAGGAATTCATACAAAAAGCTAGTGGAACTAAACATGTTTGGCAAGTTTGAGGACCTGAGATTAAAACGAAAAAAGCAATTGTACTTCTATATACTAGCAAGGAACAGTCTGAAAATGAACTTAACAATTTCACTTATTAGTGATTTCAGCAAGATTATCATCTCTGAGGTGGGGCAATAGAGAGGGTATAATTCCTTGTATGTAGGGGGTGCATTTAGCCCTTAGGAGGGCAAAGGGAAGGAGGCTCACCCAGTTCTCGCCAGTCTCTAGTTTTAATTTGGTAAGTGTTTCTTTTTTTTTTTTTTTTTTTTTGTCCTTTTTGTGACCGGCCGCACCATGCTCAGCCAGTGAGCGCATCGCACCGGCCATCCCTATATAGGATCCGAACCCGCAGCGGGAGCGCTACTGCGCTCCCAGTGCCACACTCTCCCGAGTGCGCCACGGGCTTGGCTGGTAAGTGTTTCTTTTAAAGTCCGATTCATTTGTTCTACCTGTCCTGAACTTTGTGGCCTATAAATATAATGTAAATTCCAATTTATTTTTAATGTTTTAGCTAATGATTGGGAAATTTGGGCTGTGAAAGCTGGGCCATTGTCAGACTCCAAGGTTACAGGTAGGCCGAATCTGTGGACAATTTCTTGTAACTATTTTTTTAGTGTTATCTGAGCGGTTTCAGTTTTGGTAGGAAAGGTTTCTACCCATCTAGAAAAAGTGTCTATGAACACCAAAAGGTAGCGATACCCATATCATCCAGGTTTTACCTTGGTGAAGTCAATTTCCCAGTGTTCACCAGGTTGGTTCCTTGAGTTCTGGTTCCAATGTGCAGACTTGATTTTGGCCCTGGATTAACTTGTGAACAAATTTCATATCTGGTAACAATGTCTTTTGTTATTTTGTCAAGATTTTGCATGTAATAATATTTTTTAAATGTTCAGTTAATTTTGGGCCGGCCCAGTGGCTCACTCGGGAGAGTGCGGTGCTGATAAATGTTCAGTTAATTTTGTGGATCCAAGGTGTATTCCTTGATGTATTTGTTTAATCAGCAATCTGCTTAGAGCCTGTGGCAAATAAATCCTGTGGTCTGGCAGAATTTTCTAATTCATGGAATTGTTGGAGGCTTTTAAAATCTTAGCATGTTTTACTTCTTCTTTAGTATAATGGGCAGTCAGTGGCAATTGAGGTGCCATAACAACTATTAAAGAGTCAAATGGCCCCACTGGTTTTAATGTGTCTCCTTTGGCTGTGAAATCTGTAGCAGCATTGCCTTGGGTCTCAAACAAGTTATCTTTTTGGTGCCCTGGATAATGTATGATGGCCACTCTTTTTCGGATACCATATGGCCTTAAGGAAGGCTAGTATTTTTGCTTTATTATTAATTAATTAATTTATTTATTTTCTGATGTTAATAGTCCTTTTTGTTTGTATAAGGCCCCATGAACATGGGCAGTGGCAAAAGCATTTCTGTTGTCAGTATATATGTTAACAGCTTTATCTTTTCCATGCTTTAAAGCCTGTGTTAGGGCTGAGTTCAGCCTTTTGAGCAGATGTTCTTTGGCTTAAGGCTTGAGCCCAAATGACCCAATCTAAAGTTACCATGGTTGTCCCAGCATATCTGATTCCATTGGAAATGAAACTGCTTCCATCAGTGAACAGCATTTCATTAGGCTGTGTCTAGGGCACATTAGGCAGGTCCGGCCAGAGGGCTTGGAGAGTCTTGATTGTTTTGAGGCAGTCATGGATAAGCTCAGTTGGTTTGTCATCTGGGAGGAGGGTAGCCAGATTTAGAGCCGTGGTTTTTAGGGGCTGATCTAGAAGCAAAGCCTGATATTGGGTGAAGTGGGAGTTGGTGAGCCAACATTTAGGTGTACTTTGTAAGAGAGTCTGTACAGAGTTGGGGGCCACTAAGCATATGTCTTATTAGCCTCTTTTACCAGGAAAACAGTTACTGTTATGGCTCGGAGACAGGTTGGCCATCCTGTGGCTACACTGTTCAACCTCTTGGAGAGGTAGGTGATAGGTCTCTTCCATGGTGCCAGGGCTTGGGTGAGCACCCCCTTGGCAATGCCTCAAATCTCGGCAACAAACAGGCTAAAGGGCTTCATCAAATAAGCTTGGGGAATTTTTAAATCCTTGGGGGAGGTGAGTTCAAGTTAATTGTCCTGGGTATCTTCCCCCAGGGTCAGTCCATTCAAAGGCAAAGAGAGGTTGACTTACTTTTTGGCCAGTGGGAGGCTGAAGAAGGAGGCATCCTTAAGATCTAGCTTTTTTGGTTTGTTTCTCTTCTTGACTATCTCTGTTGTTAGAGACCCTCTGGGCAGTTTCAACCAGCTCAGATAACAATTTTCCTTTAAATCCTTCCTGTCTTTGAAGCTTTCTCCTAATGTCTGGGGCTGACTGGGTAACAAAGGCAATATTTATTGCCCACTGGTTTTCTGGGGTCTCAGGGTCCACAGGAATGTAGGTCCTGTAAGACTCCATAGGGCGTTACAGGAAAGTGGCAGGGGTTTCGTTTGGTCCCTGAATAGTTTTACTTACTTTTGATAGGGTAGTGGGCTTCTGGGCTGCTGTGCAGAGTCCCCTAAGGAGAGTCTGGTGATACAGGTCGAGAACCCCCTTACCTTGGCCCATGTTTGGGTCCCACCCAGGTCTGTTATAGGGGAACACGCATTTGGGGCAAATGGAGTCATCAGAGGGTCAGTCATTGTAACCAGTAACAGTTTTTAGGGCCTCCCTCTGGGTCCACTTGTGTTCTTCTGATGTGAAGAGAGTCTGCAGGAGCTGCTGACAATCATCCCATGTAGGCTGGTGGGTGAAGAAAACAGTCTCCAGGAAGAAGATGAGGCCCTGAGGTTTTTCTGAGAAAGAAGGATTTTGATTTTTCCAGTTATAAACCATAACTGGAAGGGAGCCTGGCCTTGAGGAGTTCCAGGAGGCAAGGGAGCCTGTTGGAGCGAGAGGGGGTTTGGAGGAATGGCAGGGAAAGACTGATATGTAGTGCCACTCTGAGTATGGGAAACAGACAAAGAAAGTCCAGAAATACAGCCATAGTTCTGGTCAATTGGTTTTTAACAAAGTTGCCAGAGCAATTCTTTAGGAAAAAGCTATGTGTATGCCCTGAAAACTATTTACACTACCATTTAAATATTTTATTTATATCTGCCTAAATGTTGATTCTGACAACTGTTACACTGTGGAGTTAATAAGGCTATATATATATATATATTTTTTTCTTTTCTTTGGTTACAGTATATTCAGATTAAGTCATTGCTCTTATGAACTACTGCTGTTTAACTTATCATCAACCTCTCCCAAATTTTTAAATCTTCTCCAGTGAAGGGAGAATAAATTATTATTATTATTATTATTTTATTTTTATTTTTATTTTTTTTAAAGATGACCGGTAAGGGGATCTCAACCCTTGGCTTGGTGTTGTCAGCACCACGCTCACCCAGTGAGCGAACCGGCCATCCCTATATAGGATCCAAACCCGTGGCCTTGGTGTTATCAGCACCGCACTCTACCGAGTGAGCCACCGGGCCGGCCTGGGAGAATAAATTATTAAAGGAAATAGTCTTAGCTTATTTTCAATTTTTAAAGCCACATTGGGGGCCGGCCCGGTGGCGCACTTGGTAGAGTGCGGTGCTTGAGAGCGTGGCGGCGCTCCCGCCGAGGGTTCGGATCCCATATAGAGACCGGTCCGCTCACTGGTTGAGCGCGGTGCGGGTGCGACACCGACGGTTGTGATCCCGTTGCCGGTCCCAGTGCGGGCGCGACACCGAGGGTTGCGATCCCATTACTGGTCACGAAAAATGACAAAAAGAAAAAAAAAAAAAAGCCACATTGGATCTTCAGAGGTGTCAGAGAGTATGGGAGGTGCTGTGGGGGTTGAAGCCTTCTTCAGAGAAACTGGAAGAGAAGGCTTAGTTAAAAGCACAGATGATGTTCTATTTCCATTCACCTTGGAACATTTTTTATTTTTTATTTTTTATTTTTTTTATTTTTTTTTAAAAGATGACCGGTAAGGGGATCTTAACCCTTGACTTGGTGTTGTCAGCACCACGCTCAGCCAGTGAGCGAACCGGCCATCCCTATGTGGGATCCGAACCCGGGGCCTTGGTGTTATCAGCACCGCACTCTCCCGAGTGAGCCACGGGCCGACCCAACCTTGGAACATTTTTTAAGGCACCTTTTTAGTCATGATGGCTTGTCAGAGATCATGTCAATCCAAATCTGTATGTAAGCGGGTTGTCCCACAGACCTGTTTGGAGGAATTTTGTCCCATTTGTTATATAAGACCACAGTTAATGACACACAAAAACACACAACTGGCAACACACAAAAGACAGGCAAGTGGCCACGTCCAAAATTACTCTAAGATATCCACAGACACAACAGTCACAATGACAAAGATGAACAAGAAACATGGAAACACAGTTCCTATTGACTTGCAAGTCCCAAATCCAAATCCAAATTACCAATGGGCCCAGCAACATCTTGGGAGCCCAAGGACTAGGGGAGTTAATGCTGCATCCAGCCTCCCACTAAGTCCAACCATTGGTGCACCGTACCTTACTGAGATCTCACCTACCTGGTGAGAGAGTAAAGTGCGCCGTCTGCCTCCAGGGAAAAGAAGAGGAATAGCTTCTCTATCTTCTCCTAGGAGATAAGTGCAGGGAGGGATATACTCACGAGAGAAAGAATCTTGCTGGGGCCTCCAAAATGTTGTGAAGCACCCTCCCACAAGAAATGCACTTACATGACACTCATGCAGAAAAGGGCAGTTTATTCATTCCAGCTGGCCAGTGACCGTCTCCCGAAGAGCAACCAAAGAAGAGTGGCCTTGGGCCTTGGTCTCATGGGGTTTTTAAAGGCAAAAACTACATTCCGTTGGCACACGGGTTTGTCCAGGTGCACAAAGCAAGCTAGGTCACAGAAGCCAAGAATGAGCCATTAGAGCAATCAAGCATACAACCCCAGACCCCCTCCTCAGGTATCATCTGTGGCAAGCCAGCCAGGAAGCTGCCCCTCAGTGTTCAGGGCTTTATCAATGCAGCCATGTGCTCAGGGGCCATATTGAGCTGCTAAGGGGGTCCAGATACCCTTCCTGATCCCAGATCATTGGACACAGTAAATGGCTTTCTCATTTTTCTTGGGTTAGAGGCCCAGAGTCCATACCACCCCTGATTGCATCAGGTAGTTGGCACATATTGGGTTAGAGGCCCAGCTTTGGGTTAGAGACCTGGGGTTTTGAGTTAGGGTTCTGGTTTGGGACACAGCTGATTAAGCTGCATGTGCTGAGGAAGCCATGATTTCAGTATTCTCCCCCCTCTTTAGATTTCTTACATTTTTTCCTCTGGTAACAGGCCCACCAGATGCCTGTGGTAGGCCCAGCCTCATGGCTGGGAATATGAGGGCCTTCCTTGATTTCCAGCAGGCATTATAACCCCAATTCCCTGTCATTTAGTCAGAAGCACCAGCATATTTTGCAGATTCATTTCTTAAACCTCTGCCATCTTGTCTCTTCCCCTAGCCCCTCCTCTCACTCCTCCCGCAGCTGCCATCTTGTGTTAGTGAATACCTGAGGGCACGAAGAGAACGAGCTAATCCAATTAACCTCCTTAAAAGAATCTTTGCAGAAAGGCAGATGGAGAGTTTCAGCAACAGACTAAGGATATGTCAAAAGAATACTTTAGCAACATGGAGTATTTCCTGCAGTGACTGAAACAATATCAACTTATAGCCTGTAATGAAATTCAGTAGCTAAGACATAGCCTCATTGTTTGAAAGAGTAGCAACAACAACCAAATTAATGAAGACAGGAGGGATGGCCTATCCTTTCTATGTTCCTTCACCATATGTTTTACCTCCTAGCTATACTGAACCTCATGTGTTTTGCATCCTTCCTCACTTTTCTGTCATATCCCTTTTCATGTATTTTTCTCTCTTCTGTAACACTCTTTTTATGCTGTTTGTTAAGAAAGTACCATTCGGGTATGAGAAATGACTCAAGAATGTAAAAGCCATTATTTAGCTTGTTTGGGAGATGTGCCTGCTTGGCTTTGAGTAACTAAGTTTGTTTCTTTTGGTTGTTAAAGACCTCATCATGACCAAAGAGAATTTTTTTTTCTCCTCTCTCTGAGTTTCTCTAGGCAAGCTTGAGAAATTTGCTGTCCAGAATGTTACAATTGGTTAAATTTCTGGACAAAATGTGTCTATCGTGCCCACAGAGTTCTGCAAGGGTTAAAGCAGAAGCCTGTTAGGGGAAAAATCAAGACTGCTTGAAATTAAAATGGGGGAGGGAGGGTAAAAGTTTTAAAATCAGACTACTACAAGGAATTTTTTTTTTGATTGTATATATTTGTGGGGTACAGAATTTAATATCAGTACATGCATACAATATGTGGTGATCAAACCAGCATAATTGGCATACTTATGTTTACAAGACATAATCAGTCTTTGTGACCCTTAACTAGTTTCTCACCAACCCCCCTCACCCATCCCCTTTCCCACCTCTAACAACACAGTCTGTTCTCTCTTTTCTTTTTCTTTCTTTTCTTTTCTTTTTTGTGAGAGGAATGTTATCAGAATTATCAGCATACATTTTTTTTCTGTGTTTACTGGTCAAACAGGAATATATTTGTCTCTGCTAGAGGTTTTTAAGTTTAAAGTTGTGAACTCAGCCAAAAACAGAAAGATCATTCTGTATGCAACTTTTAGATAAATGAGGCTAATTTAGTATTGATAAAAAGGAACAAGTATGTAGAAAAAGAGGAGATATAGGCAGGCCTGTGGCTCACTCGGTAGAGTGCGGTGCTGATAACACCAAGGCCACGGGTTCGGATCCTATATAGGGATGGCCGGTTTGCTCACTGGCTGAGCGTGGTGCTGACAACACCAAGCCAAGGGTTGAGATCCCCTTACCGGTCATCTTTAAAAAAAAAAGAAAGAAAAAGAAAAAGAGGAGATATAAAGAAAGACATGAGTACAGAACTGTATTATAGTTAATGTAATAACTAGGAAGGAAAGTTAAAAGGGAAAGAGAGTAATTTTGTATGGAAGAAAATATTTTGTAGTATATTATGTCCTTAAAAAAAAAAAAAGAATGGCTGGACTGTTCCAGAATGGGAAGAAGAAAAGTAGAGAAATTTGGGGACAAAAAGGAAAATCTAAGCATGTTGCAAAAGGTCTGAGTAAGTTGTAATAATGATTTGTGAAGGGTGAATTTATGAAAAGAATTGCGTGATTAAGTTGGCTACAGTTTAAAAGGGAATTAACTAAATCTTTCTAACGATTGCAATTCAATATTAAGGGCCGGCAGTGCGCCGCGGCGCTCCCGCCGAGGGTTCGGATCCCACATACAGACCGGTTCCTGCTCACTGGCTGAGCGAGGCGCGGGAGCAACGCCGAGGGCTGCGATCCCATTGCCGGTCCCAGTCCAGTACGGGGGCGACACTGAGGGTTGCGATCCGTTGCCGGACACGGAAAAAAGACAAAAAAAAAAAAAAAAAAAAAAAAAAAAATTAAATATAAAAAGGACATTGATATAGAACTAAATTTCCCCTTTGGTTTTTTTTTTTTTTATCAGCACCGCACTCTCCCGAGTGAGCCACCGGGCCGGCCCATGGTTTTTTTTTTTTTTTTTAAAGATGACCGGTAAGGGGATCTTAGCCCTTGACTTGGTGTTGTCAGCACCACGCTCTCCCAAGTGAGCCATGGGCCGCCCTTTAATTTCCCCTATGTTAAAGCAATGTTTTCTGTAAGAACTTAACTGCTCTTAACAGAAAATTGTAAGAGTTTTTTTTTATCTTTTAATTAACCATCCTAGAAAACATGTTCCGTGTTTTATTAAGACAATTTCTTGTGCTTTGTACCTTTGAAATCTTTTGTCACTTTGGTTTTATTTTATAATGATTTATGATTCTATTTTTTTTAAAAGATGACTGGTAAGGGGATCTTAACCCTTGACTTGGTGTTGTCAATACCACGCTCACCCAGTGAGCAAACCGGCCATCCCTATATGGGATCTGAACCCGTGGCCTTGGTGTTATCAGCACTGCACTCTCCCGAGTGAGCCACAGGCTGGCCCCCTATGATCCTATTTTTTTTTTTTTTTTTGTCCTTTTTGAGACCGGCCGCACCACGCTCAGCCAGTGAGCGCTGTGAGCGCACCGGTCATCCCTATATAGGATCCGAACCCGTGGTGGGAGCGCTTCCGTGCTCCCAGCGCCGCACCCTCCCGAGTGCGCCACGGGCTCGGCCCCCTATGATCCTATTTGATTAAGTGTTTTATACCTTTGTTATTTGACAAACATTCCAAAATCAAATTCTAAAAATTCAGTGTTTTTGAATCAAACTAACTTAGAGATGTTCCAAGGGCCCTGGAACTTTTCAAAGAACATATAAAAGAGAGGTATTAAAACCAAATAGGCTTAACTATTAAATTAAACTATATGGAAGTGTTGGGAAAATAGAAGGGTTTGGTCAGGACCCTCGCCTCAGGTCTGGTTGGGTGTGGTTCAGCATTCTTTGTGGGCAGCTTGTGTGTGGGTGGAATTAGTGCCACCTTGGCTGGAGTTGACTGCCCTGTATGGCTGCCACCACATGCAGCCATGTTTTCTGACCTATGGCTTCCAAGGAACTGTTTGCTGGTTACCTAGCTCATAGACCTGTGTATAAGGGGTCTTACGACCCAGCCCGGCATATGAAGGGTTTGTGACCCAGTCTGGAATGGGCTTGAGGGGTTTGTGAACTCCAGACCCAGCCCTAGCTCAACAATTGGCCCAGTTGGTGCAGGATTACCGGCAGGTAAAAGAGCCCCACAACTGGAGTGGTCATGTAGCTTTACAAATGGCGTCAGGAACAGGATTAAGAACTCTGCAATTGGCGCTGTCGGCAGGATTCCAACATTAGCCAGAGTGCCATACAGGAAGTATTGTCAAAACAGGCAATATCAGTATGACACAAGCAAGGTCAAATGTCCTGTTATTAATATGTCTTCCAAAATTATATAAAGTTCCTATAAAACTGATGTGTCTAGGTATAAATGCTATCAGATCTTTTGGTCATTTTAAGCTATGATGTTTACAGTTCAGTTAATTGCTTTATTCTTTTTTTTTTTTTTTGTCTTTTGTCTTTTTCCGTGTCCGGCAACGGATCGCAACCCTCAGTGTCGCCCCCGTACTGGACCGGGACCGGCAACGGGATCGCGGCCCTCGGCGTTGCTCCCGCGCCTCGCTCAGCCAGTGAGCAGGAACCGGTCTGTATGTGGGATCCGACCCCTCGGCGGGAGCGCCGCTGCGCTTCCCAAGCGGGGCACTATCCAGTGCGCCACCAGGCCGGCCCTAATTGCTTTATTCTTTTTTTTTTTTTTGTCTTTTGTCTTTTTCCGTGTCCGGCAACGGATCGCAACCCTCAGTGTCGCCCCCGTACTGGACCGGGACCGGCAACGGGATCGCGGCCCTCGGCGTTGCTCCCGCGCCTCGCTCAGCCAGTGAGCAGGAACCGGTCTGTATGTGGGATCCGACCCCTCGGCGGGAGCGCCGCTGCGCTTCCCAAGCGGTGCACTATCCAGTGCGCCACCAGGCCGGCCCTAATTGCTTTATTCTGATGCTCTTTCTGAAAGTGCTTGGCAAACAATTATAATCCTTAAGAGCTGAGTCTTCAAGGAAGTTCATGGAAAGAACAACAAAAAATTCTGACAGGTTCAGGTTCCTAATAATTGTGAGGTTTTTTTTTTAAAAGACGACCGGAGGCCGGCCCGTGGCTCACTCGGTAGAGTGCGGTGCTGATAACACCAAGGCCACGGCAATAATTGTGAGTTTTTACCACTGGACTAAATTTCCAAAATTCTAAAAGAAACCAAGGGATTTATAAAACTGTTAATCAAGATCAAGGAAGTGAAAATTGATTGTGTGAAGTTAGGTAACTGATAAACATAATATTTTGTAACTTTCATTTTTGGTTCTTTACTTAAGTGTTGTTTTTTCCAGATTTAAGGAAACTTTCTCTCTTACGCTATCTATAACTTACAGCAATTTGGCAAAATATAACTTATGGAAACACTTGCTTTTTTTTCTATTTGATTCCTTCAAAATTTGAAAACTTTTTGTGAGTATCTTTATGGTTTTTATGGCAACATGGTTATATGCATAAGATCAATAAGAATCTGCTCTCTTTTTATAACAAGATACAATTGAAAACATTGATTATAAAATAGCGTGTCTCTTCTAAGTTCCTGACCCCACTGAATGTTGCCCTAATCTGGCCTAACTGTTTCATCTTTCTCCCTCCCCCCCCCCCCCCCCCCCCCCCCCCCCCCCCCCC